>NW_019102577.1:32255-214258 GCF_001856785.1 Myzus persicae | reverse complement strand
CCCGGCTACGGTCTTGCACTCAAACGTTGTAGCTAAAGTAGTCGCAAAAATGTGAATTATACGACATGGATAAAGAGTGAAAATATTGTAAAAGTAGCTGTACAAATAAGCTGTCAATAAACGAAAAAATTAAATGTAGGTAAACTTATTACAGGTAAATATTATAACTTATAACTCGTATGAGTTTAGTCTTTGCTACATATGAAACACTGTATAGAATTATACATACTTGGGTACCATGTAATCTGAAAATTGACAAAATATGCAACAAAATAACATACCTAAACTTGTACTACGTATAACACAGGTAATATTTTTAATCACATCCATTATCCAATAATGTACGTATAGCATTGTGTGTACCATAGTATCGTCGTAGAACGACCAGAAAAACATGCAAACTCATTTAAATAATGGCTTTATATGACTGTATACAATACTACCTATAATAGCTGCATATTCTCTTCGTCTATCTTCAAATCGAAAACCGACTTTTTCATGATGATATTATAATACAGTTATATTGCACACGGTTCGCGGTTTCCTCTTCGATCCGACAAATCGACTTTGGCAATCTCCACTTTTTAGATTTGCAATCGCGACGTCATTTATACATTATGTATATACATATACAATATGCTCGGGAGTTGGTAGGGTTCGCGCCGGATACTGCGGGTGAACCGTTTTATCGCCAAACGCAAACGTCTCAATAATCGCATAATAAAACGGACGGATTTTTCGAGATCGTAAACCGCTGTCTGCTAGTCGGAAATAACACGATAATAATTGTTATTCGGCGTTGCGACCGGCGGAGGAAATTATGCACGATCGATCGTATACATTTTTCGTTCCGAAATCGGTGTGTAATCGCGTAGGTATATCAGGGGTGGCCAAACTTTTTTTGGTCACGATCTACTAAAAATATACTTCACCATTAAGGATCGACTTTCATAGAAAATTTTTTTAATCATACAGATAAAACTCATTGACAATTTGTTTACTACAACCTCGATTAATTTTCGTACGCGTGTCCCTAAAAATAAATTCTAACATGATTGACTTTGAAATTGTCCGCGTTCGAATTTATGGCCACCCCTGCCGTATATTATTTAGAAATTTATCGGAATCCCCGGTTTTGAAATCTCGACAGTTTTGATGACTCAGTGTCGAATGCACCGAATTAATGCAGCGGTAGTAACCGCCGATTTGTACAAACAATGCGATTACGGTAGACCAGAGACCACTACAGTATACAGCCGTATAGGTATAATCAATCGCTGTTTGTGCAAAAAAAAAACACTCGATAATAGTGTAAAATATACAAACACGACGAGATTGACCCTCAGGCGAGGTGACGGACGGTGTCGTCGACGTATAAATATTATGTACATCAAATTATTATTATTATTATGTAATAATATATACAAAAGGCGCTCGGGATCATCTGTATTATAGAGTGGCTCGGTCGTTTGTCGTCGTCGCGTAGGTATCCCTTTTATCTACGTTATAATATAATATTATTGATATAATAACCCGCTCCGTCGTCTCGGACGATTAATCGTACATAATATAGTAGATAATATTTATACATATATAATATATATATATTTATATGTATACATTATCATATACAGGTGTCGATCGAGTATATTATATATTAGATAGTATATATATACGTGTAACATGCAATATACATATATATGTGTAAGAGGGGCATTGCGAGCGAGCGAGTGTGTGTGTGTGTGCGCTCGTATATATGTTTCTATTTAAGTCTGTCCGCCTTTTCTTCGTGTGGTATAGGTAGCCAGGTATATAGGTACATGTGTATAGTTTTTTTTTCATTTATTCGTTTTTTTTTCTCTCCACCATGTAGTAATAATTAGCGGCGCCCGTCGTGAACGCGTCTTAGTACCTCCAAGATAATGCTACCGGTGCCCAACAATAGAAGAAAACCAATTTTCGATGGCCGATTGAGTGTGTGTGTGTGTAATCTCTCCCTCCCTCTCTGTCTCACTCTGTCTGTCTGTCTGTCTCTCTCTCTCTCTCTCTTCTGTTCTGTGTGTATATTATAATACACGTCGAGCTCTCCTCACGTTGTATATTGAAGTCGACCGCCGCCGCCGCCGACCGAACACTGGCGCCGCCACGCCGGACAACAAAATAATATTAATATTATATATATCATCTTAATTGTGTGACGACGAAAACATAATATTATACGATGATTCGAACTTTTTCCGTCGCTATATATTGTACCTACGTTATGATTAGGTATATTTAAATATATATTACACGGAGGCACTGCATCTGTATAATGAGGTCAATTATTATAAAGTTTGTGTACGAAATCACGCGTAAGTAGGCAGTAGACACCTGCAGATTTCGGTGCAAAAAGTCGTTGAGATAAAAATTTACCTCTTATTAAGTATTTTACGACACAAAATATAGATCACCCAACTTAGTCATGCGTGTGATCGTGGTCTTTTAAAATAAAATAAAAATATTTCGTCGCATCGTGAGCTGCAGTATTATAGTAAGGTACATAATATGTTACTGTTAAATGTGATAATACAGCTTTTAAGATGATAACCAGTTACCTAGTATAGGTAGTATCTACCTAACTAAAATTGTTAGTTAGCTTAAAAACCTAAATTTATATTTTATCACTTCGCCTATAGTTCTTTTTCGTAATATCCAATGGAATGGCAATATGATAAATGTAAAGAAATGTAACACTAACAGGTTATTATATGCAATACACATATCTACCTACTAATTGGATTTATCAAATTAACAATTATAATCATTAATAACATATACGACATGCGGTACCTACAGTAGGAGCGTTTTCGGGATGTATCGTGCAATAAAGGTCTGCAAGGGCATATAACTGTGTTTCATTATAAAGTTTATTAATGAGTACCACACTTATAAATTATAATGCAGTTATTATTTATTAGTTTTGCTGATAAATTTTAATTTAGTGAACCTTGCCACCGGGCACAGATATGAGGATTTAAGGTCCGATCGCCTATGACGTATTTCACCCGGTGGTTACAAATGTAAAAACTTCAACTATATTATTAACAGTTGAGACGAATGGGGAGGATTGACAATATTTGCATAATTCATTCCGTCCGTGGAAGGAAGCGAATTGAATTTGTCATTTGTTAATCGTTTGCCTTGACTGCAATACATCTCACGCCATTACGAGAAAATCGCATTAATAATTGTTCCTGTTTCTCGGCGATTATAATTATTCTCTTACGCGGTTGTAATTTTCCTGCACCTCTTTTTTTTTCTCTAGGCAAGCAAAGGTATAAAATTATTATCATCCAAAAAATGTGTATTTTTCGTAATTACATTTTTCAATATATATAGTCATAATTGTGACTTTGTTTTTTGACTTCATTGTTCCCCGCGAAATTGGCAATCAAAATAGAAGGCGGAGGACGAGTGAAAGTGACTTCTTGGCAAATTGTTTTGGTCCGCGGTGGTATTTTTCTTGGTTAACGAACTACCTACATAACATGTGCAATGTTTAAGCTTTATATATATAAAATAAATAATATAGTCTTCTATGTGGTGTGCACATACCACCATGGTAAACATTATGAAGGTGGCTAAGAGATGCGGATACTTGCTGCCCCAACATCGATCGGGTTTCGATAAACGCTGAACATCGATTAAATCAGTATATATGTATACTGTAATGTGCGTCGTTAACGAAAACATTATTTTTTTTTTGCGATATGATTGTACAATATTATTATTACAATCACCTTTACAAATGTGTATGGTTCAACGTAAACCAGCTTTTTGGAAAATTAATTCTATAATATGATTTTAAAAGTCAATTAACAGGCGACGCTGTGATAACAATAAAAAAATGACTTAAAAAACTAAATGACTTATAATAAATAACTCGTTAGAAATAACATTTCCCATTAATGCCATTTATCAAATTATATTCTTCATATTTTTATTAAATTAAAAAAGCGGACATTTTGATGAGTTTCAAGACAGATCACTGCAGTCGATCATGGAAACTCGGTGACCCCTGATATAGCTTATAGATACCGAAAATCTATAAATACCTATAATATAATGAGATGTTTAATAGTTTTTAAATAAATTATTTTATGTTGTTGTTAATAACCTAATTTGAAACTTTGCAGGCGAAGCGATACATTTGGCCAGAGACTTTGGGTACGTATGTGAAACAGAATTCCCAGCACGACAAGTGGCGGAATACTTGAGCAGGCCACACACGAGTGATCCGACAGAGTCGTACCGAAGAAAAGAGCTTATACATGCCACAAAGTGAGTACCTATACCAATCCAATTCATTTAATTAATAGTATTTAATTCATCGCCGTTTTTTGACCACCTATCGTAAGAAATCCGTTACAATCAATAATTGGAAGCAAAATTCTCAAATCATTGAATTAGGTACCTACTGTGATAAGAACTGTATAACCTCGTGAATCTGCAAAATATACATAACAGCCAAAGAAGGAAGCCAAAAATTCGGTGATAACGATAACATTCCGTTCCAAAGACTAATGGGTATATAGGTTTTTTAGAAACGTTTCTATAATACTTTCAATTTTGATTTTTGAAACAATAAAAGTTGTAAATCCACAAAAATGTACTATTATTATTTTAGTCGAATATTTTTTAGTTTTGTCATTTCAATAATATTATGTACAACAATTCCCTCGAGGTAGGACTTTTTTCGAATTCATTTTCAATTCTCTTATTGTTAATGTTTATCACCAGACACGATATAATATTATGAAAACAACATTTAGGTAATATTTTATATTTAGCTATAATAGTACTAAACAGACCAAAATTTCAAATTTCAAAAGTGAAGGCGCCTAATGGGGCAGTGGTTCTAAGTCTGTAAAAATAAAAATCGAACACTGTGCAAAATGTAATTTCTATTAATTTTTGCGCACACTGTGTATGTTATAAATACCTATATAGTTATATACTATAATAATATACGCCGATCGGAAATGCATAATAATATGTTTTTATTTTTTTTCGCAGACAAGTGACCAAAGAGCTGATGGACCTGCTCAACCAAGACCGTTCGCCGCTGTGCAACACCAGGCCGCAGCACATTCTCGACCCTATCATACAGCGCCCGCTCACACACTTTTCGCTCATATCGCACGGATTCGGCAGTCCCGCGATCGTAGCCGCACTAACGGCAATACAGGTAACTTTTTATTACATTTTAACGTTATTATTATAGTTAATTAGACCATCCCGAAGGGCCTTGTCTCCCCATTGTCCATACAAGCCAGTCATTATTTTCTTTATAATAATATATAGACTTTTTGTCGTCTACGTTCGTATCGTCTTTTTCACTCGGTGATTCTCAACCTGGCAGAGTTTGGCACCCTTGTATGTTTTTGAAAAGTTTCGGACACCCTACAGTAATAATATCGAATATATATAGCGTTTAATAATATTGTAAATTAATTCCCGTCACACTTCGAAAATTATAAAATAAAAAGGTAAAGCTTAAGGTAAATGTACGCAGATATTTATAGACAAATCTTCTACTCTATACATATGCTTTTCAAAACTTCGTGACACCTCCAGCACAAGTTTGCGCTGCGCCCCTGCAGTCGAGAATCACTGCCCTTAACGCATTACATCACGAGCCTACACGACCACGTTTATTCATACTTTTTCTCGTCGTTTCCGCAGAACTTCCTCTCAGAATCGTTGAAGCACTTGGACAAGGTGTACCCGTCCGGCAACAGTCTGTCGTCTCAGCAACAGCAACAGAACAACCAGCTGCAGCAACAGGACCAGAAGCCCAAAGACTTGGTCGGACTGGAGCTGAAGAAGTGAGCCTGGTCGAGGCGGGCGCATCGCGAACCTGCCGGCGGCCCGCAACAGCACCAGCCGCAACCACCGAACCACCAGACTAGGCTGCAGCCGCAACACTCGTACGGCGGCAACCGCGACGATCGCTGTCAGTGATCGACGGCGATCGCGCGCACAGCGTATTAATTATAAAAAAAATAATAATAATAATAATAATATTATTATGTACAATAATTAATATCGGTCTTCCGCCGCCGCCGTGATTTTTAAGTTTTCTGTTTTATTTTCTCATCCCGTGCTCGATACGAGAGATCTAAAACTACTTTTTTTCGTCGGCGCGCGCTCGACTGTTTTAAATAATATTTAAGCAAAAAATATAAAAAAAATAATAACAAAAAAATTGACAAATTTACAATGTTGTATATTAATATTATTATTATTATTATATAGTGATATTACGATGTGCAGTATAAGTTTTATTAGAATATTGTATTGTGCGATATAATATAACGGTACTTGTAAATAATACGATGATGTATTATAATATATATTATATTTTTTTCGGACAATCGGAATTTTTTTTTTTTATTATTATTATTTTTATTTACATGCATAGTTTACGCATTAGGACTTATGCGCGCGTATGTGCGTAAGTGCGTGTTTTTTTAATTTTTATTTATTTATTCTCGTTTTTAGATTATATTTTTTACGTTTTCGAAACTTGTACAAATCTAGAATGATTTCCCGCCCCTTCATGTGCCATCCGTATAATTACCGCGAAACCCTCTCGATTCGTTGATAAGAAAATATTATAATTAATATCAAAACATATATAATTAATGATTATTGTATATTATAATTTGTGTCGTCGTCGCGACTTGTGTTTTATTTTTAATTAATTTCTTAATTATTTATTATTATTATTATTATTATTATCTTGTACGCAAGAACGTTACACGACAAAATATATTATGATTGTGACGTCATCAAGACAAAGAATCAAAATGAAACGTTAAATTAGAAAAAATCAAATTTAGTTCGTAGTAGAATTGACTCGTCCCACGATATCATTGCCATATTATTATTATTATTTGCTCAGGATCATGAAGCGATATTCGTTATTATATTATATGTTATGCTATTATCATAATGATTCAATGATATTGTCGGTGTGTTCGTTTATGAATCGGGGACATATTAATTTTACCAGAGATGAATCATATTTTGTGTTTTAATACGTATTATATGTTTTTAGGTACCTATTATAGTGAAAATATTATTTACTGTTTGACGCTTTTTTTAAATTATAAATTTGAAACAAAAATGGTTTGATATTTGTATTATATATAATAAGAAACGTCCCTAATAATATTATGTAATATGTGTTAATGATGATGACGATATAATAATAATAATAGTAATAATGGTTCAAAGGTATCTCGTGATATTAAGTTTCGATTTGCGTACCATCCCAACGATAATAAACAATAATAATAATAATAATAATAATAATAATTTTAACTATAGTAATTGTTGTACAGCGAGTTTAATTTTATTCTTATACACGTGTAAGTATTATTATATTACATATATATATATATATATATTATAGACAAACACGCGAGTATATTATATATGTATTATAATATAACGGGACTATAATAAATGTACATAATATATTTATAAAAACGAAAAAAAAAACAAAAACAAACAATTGTATCATATTTATATTGTGTAGTTTTTCATTACAATGCTCAAAAATATTACTATAAATGTTATTAAAAAGTTGGTGTGTTTATTGTTGTGTCCATTCCGCTGTTGTCTGAACATCGTCAACACGATAGGCAGACTTATATATTTCCATCGTCCACCATCCATATCGCGCACGTGGCACATCCTTCAAAAACAATAACAAAAAGAGGACGTTTACTTGTTTACTCCAAATTGTGTTTTCTATTAAAAATTTCGGTTGGTTTTTGTTTCCTCTGCGTGTCAATTAGTTCCATAACCTTTCAATTTCTTTTTCAAAAACTTTAATATAATCAAACTTTTATACATTCGTTTGTGTCACTAATATATAGTGTGAGCGTGTCACAAGGTTCACCATCTCTGATATAATATAACAATGACTTTGGGTTTTTAAAGTACTTTAAACTTCAAATGGGAATTACAATTTGAAGATTATATGTACATAAATATAGCCCAGACACGTACGCAGGGAGGTGTTTTGAGTGTTCATAGTTACAAACATCTCAAGTAATGTTTGTGCTTTCTTACGGTTATCAATTATTACAAATACTAGGTAAGGTTGGTTAGTCAGTATAAATTTAATTCTGTGATTTTTATTTTTATTACACTTTTAATATTAGATACATCTAATGTCTATATTATAAGAAAAAAAGTATATTAGGTTTAATGAAAAAAAAATTGGTCTGGTATCATTTTCTACATTTAATTTTCAAAAACTATATGTATTCGTAAAAAATACACACCCTTTATTTCTGTGAACGTCCCACACGCGCATAGACATTAGAATATTTTAAAGCCTTTTAATAGATTAACGGGTCGCTACCTACAGAAGACAATAGTGTGGTCGTTAAAAATTAATCTTTTATTTTTTTTTTAAATAACGGAAGAGAATGTCGAGCAAACGTCATATTTAATGCTAGAAAAATAAATTGATAATACGATAATATAATATTGCTGTCTGCCGTCACTCGTCCGCGCGATGGAAGTTTGATTTCATCAAATTTGAGGGTGCCAAAGAACATTTGTGTGGCATTACCGAGCGTCACGTGAAGTCCTGAAGAGCTTCTGGTTTCACCGTCCAGCAGCCCAACCGGCGCCTGATGGCCGCCCATCGGCGTCGGTACGACGTGGCGTCCAACTTGGCCTGCGCGTAAGTGACTTCTCGGCCGTCTGCGGTTCCTCCGTCACCGGCCAACAGATGTCGACACGCGTCGAACAGCGACTTTTTGCACAGCGCCGACGAACCGGTCGCCTTTCCGTCCACCGCCTTTTTCGTCGCGCCCTGTTTTCGGCCGTTCACCAACACTTCGTGACGACTGCGACGAAACCGAGAAACCATATAGAGTTATCATTATACGTTCAGACGTTGTTGATGATATATTATCGAATTAATATTTAAAATTATAGGCTGAACTTTAATAAGCGTTAATTCGAAATCTGATTTTTGGACATTTTCGAGTATACCTATCGCCTATCACCGTGCAATGTGTAGGTATTATAAACACCGTATCTGTAAGCTGCTCTAGCACAATAGAATACTATTATAATTGAATAGATACTTGGATTTTTTTCAAACTAATAAGGTCGGGTGGATTGAGTGTGAATCGAAAAAGCACTAAATTGTATGTTTTTTAATCACCTATGCAGATAATTGTTGAAGGCTTGAATAGCTTTAAATGTGATGAATTAAAACATACCTATAAATTATAATATAGTATATTTAGGTACCTATTATGTAACGTTTTTATTATGGAGATTATCATTGATTTGTATTTGTTTAAAACGTCCTACTAGCCCCATTCTCTAGGACAAATGCAAAATCTAGGTAATCATTTTGTTAGGTACACAAATTATATAATTTATGATATAGACATGCGGCCAGCAAATAAATTAATGAAAAAAGATACAATTTGGTTTTTGTTTCATCAAAGTATCTAAAATCTCAATGTATTTAAAATTGACGGAATATTTAAAAAATATATAATGATTTGATTTTATTGTTTGAAGTATTAACAACTATATTGAAAATAAAAACAAATTATTATTTTAAAACTATAGCGCAAGAACATACTTATACATAGTTTTACAGTACAGTCAAAATGTTTGCCAATATATTGTACCTACTGGTTATAAAAATAATACAGTTTTCACTCACCCCCCTGACACGGTCGTGCCTCCTACCCTTCCGCCACCGCTATCATCTTCCCACCAGACCACACTGGACGGACACGGCTTGCAGTCAGCGGCCATGCGATGTTTGGCATGTTGGAATTCCAAAGCAGAACGCGCCAGGCGGAGCGGTGGAATCGAAGGCGATCGAGCGTCTTCGTCGTCAGGGCAGTTGGCTCGTTCGATGACGGCCCGGCGCAAAGCCGGCTCAGAGTAAGGACAACCACCGCCAACAGTCAGCGACGACAAGTACACCGGTTCGATGAGCAGCGACAACAAACCTCCCTAAAACGAAATTTCCAGGCACTATATTATCAGGGTTCGCCGAAGACGACTTTTAAATTAAAAGTTATCACTCCTATTAAGAAGAGAGAATGGGAAGTGGTTATTTAGAATACGGTTTAGACTTTATAGGCTATGGGCTCGATGTTTTTCTTTTTCACCATACGGAATGTGAATATTTGAAATTTATTTTTAAACTTTTTCAAAAATTGACAGGTTTAAACTTATAAAGATTAGGTATATCCAGAATTCAAAATTGATAAAATAAAAATAAAAAACAAATAAATGAACATACAATAAATTTACCAACACTAATAAACGATTAGAGTACTGAAATTATTAATGTTAAAACTTAAAATGATTATAATTTGACTATATTATGAACTAGCTAAATTACCCGGCGTTGCCCAGAAAAACTACTTTTAGGTGCAAAATACTGTGGAAGCAAAGTCTTTTTAAGTATAAATTATATCATTTTTTAATGTGTAGCCAAAATATAAGCCAATGTATAGCATATATGCGTCTCAATTGAGGGCAAGTTTCTAACAACTGGCAACGGTTTAAACTGTACGGCATGATGCCGTCTGGTAATATTTACAGAAATATTACCGAATATCATGCTCACATGTCCCTTTATACCACGTATGCCACACCTTGTGAAATTTACGCTGCTTCTGAAATATACCTGAACCATTAAGTGCTATACAGAGATGCCATACATGTGATAGGACAGTGAAAATACAAAAAAACACGAACCGTCTCCCTCCACAGGCAAAGCACGGTGAGGAACCATGACACCGCAAACGTCGATGAGCTCCATGCTAACGGGATAACAACAATTATAATAAAATAATATATACAATTATAATTGTAAATATTTATGATGTTGGAATATGTCACGCGTGTCCGAACTGCTGGTAGTACGGCGAGCAAATGAAATGAATATTTGTATATGTATATTGGTGTACGCGCGATGCATGAGATTATTTTTATCGATAAACTTCTCGGACAAAAAGGACAAGTTGCAGGTAGCGGGAAACCCGCGGGCCTACATGGCCCATGAGCCAGTGCCGTGCAGCACAATAGGTATTGACTATTGGCGATGAATAATTATAATTGTTAATTACTCCACTAAAACGCAACATTTTTTAAAATCCTTTCTTAATGCACGGTGAAAATATGAGGAGAACTTCTATTTCAGATTTCAAGTTCATACGTCACGAAGTTTTTGAGTTACAGCGATCAATATCTAAGCAGTGGTATTTGGATTTTACATGTATAGATAAATAATAGCTAGGTAGTGAAATTAACCGTTATCAACAATTATGAATTCATTTTAATTTATAATGTACAGGTACGTCTTATAATTTAAAATCCAATCATTGTCTACAATACCCATTTTGTTTAGCTTTATTATTTATAAAATAAAGTATTTTTTAATAATCCTCCAGTGGGTACATGCAAAAGTTATACAACCATAGTTGTTGGCTTAACATTGCTGATTTCAGGTCAGCACAAATAAGCGCCCAACTTATGGGTGACAAATAATTTTGTAACTATAATAATTTATGTAAAAACCGATTTTTTTGACAAACATTATATATTACTTTAAAGCGGTTATACGGTCAACCATTAAATATATTAGCGTAAGAAGTGGCTTAAAAGGTTCACCATCTCCATAAAATAGCAGCTAGAAGTTGTCCTTTTCCGTTGCCACTGTGTGTGTATACTGCCTACATTGTATAGGCGTATAACTTAGAGTAAATTTGTACCTGTACGCCCGACGAGTGCCACCTCAGCAATTTGTCGCTACACGAGACGGACAACGTCCGGTCTCCTCGTCCCGGTTTGGTCCGCACAGCTCCGATCGCGTGATACGCCGCACCCGGAAGTCGAGGATCCTGCCTCGTCTCTACGCTCAGACATTTAGCTCCGGTCCGGTGTATGTCGTCGTCATCGTCGCTGTCGGTCTTGCGTCTTTTTGCTTCCGGTCCGACGCCATCGTCGTGCACGTCCGCCCTTTTGCCCCCGGTTTTCGGAAATATCGAAGCGTCACCACACGGCGTGTGACTGGAGAAAAAGTGGAAAGTCACGCCTGGTCGCAACGTCAGTGAGCATGGGCGAGCCGAATGGTTTTTCGTTCCGCAATCGTCGTCGGCAATCGCCGACCTCAGCACAAATATCGACGAACGGTCTTTGCAAGCCGCTTCGATTTCTTGGATGAAATAACGCAACAAAGCTCTGCGTGCCAAGACCTGAAATCCTCGGGTACATCAATTATATTTTATATATTATATAGTGGTTAGTTTAGGATCCCATAAGATAAGATTTTAGAGGTCAACCATTTCTATGATTGATTTACTTGGCTCTCGATAGTGCCACATTGGGTATATACATAAAAACAAATACTAATAGTTGAAAAACCAATAAATTTTCTGATAATATTAGGAGGGGGTGGACCTCACGGCTCACACTCGTTATTTTAAATCAACTACAGTTTTGGCGAGGGCTATATAATATATCCATCACCGAGTTTAACCCTATGCCATATGCATATTAATAGCAGTCTTCGTTTTTCGACTCACCTCGGCATGACTATCGTTGACCACAGTGCCTTTGCCGCATAGCTTACTAGCACCAATGCACTTGGTGCCGGTGGCCAGTGAGACGACTTTCAGCGAGCCCAAGTCGTTCTCAGCCTGTACGACGCCTGATAAAAGTGTCCACTGTTTACCAGACAACGGTTTTCCCTTGTCCGGCAGCCGATCGAATTTCTCCAGACACAGCCCGGCTATCCGGTCAGCGAAGTCTTCGGGCAGCTGTGGAACGAAAACGCATATCATAATATCATATTATTATAATATACTGTTACGTATTATTTGTTCAGAAATAGTACAGTGTACAGACACTATGCATACTAATAAACTGAAAAAATTTTATAGTTCTAAAATTCTATAATGAAAACAGATACCTAAATCAATAAATTAATTTGATTTGTTAGCTCATGTTCTTATAGTACATTATATAGGTTGTACCGATAAGTAAGTGATTGTATAGACGCAATAAGTGTTTTGTTAAACACATACAAGGTGTAACAAAATTATTTTACTTTAAAAACAGATATAATATATAGACTAAAAAGTTAGACTATATAGGTACCTAGACTATATTTTTCGTAAATTTATTTTTGGATATTCTATAGCCCGTCAAACAATATCCTCCGTACAAGTTAGTACCTATAGAAGTTACACTATAATATAAATTAATATAAATTATTCAATGACAATTAGTGTTTATTAAATAAAATTTAACCTTAATATTGTGATTCTAGATTTGAGTTTACATATGTTGTATGTAATATTGTAATTTGTAACTATAAACATAATATAGAAAAATCATTGCAGGTTAACTTATGTTTTCGAATGTATAAAATATAAATTGTGTATAATATGGTGCACATATTTATAACAGGTAGCATGTTAAGATGTGTAAATTATTTATAAAAAGTATTATTCCGTGTTATATAATTTAAAGATAAGTATAAAGTTTGGGAATTCTCGATGGTTTTTACTAAAGAGCATTAATAATATTATTAAGACTCTCTACTTTTGACGATATTTAAAATGTTTAAGCGAGATGTGAGCCAGAGAGGAGGTTTCATGACAATTAATCATTGATATTAAACTAATATGTTTAATATCTATGCAATTAATATGAATACATGATCAAAAGTTGTTGATTACACAACGACAACGGCTGGCATAGTCCATAGATAGCACAATTCGAACACGTTCAACCATCCGAATTTAATATACCTACCTTCCTATAATAATATGGTATTATACTATTATGATATAAATTAGTATTTAGAATCATAAAATATTCATAATAAACAATAATTAATAATATTTTACGCGCCTATCGATTATCGGCTTAAGAATGTTAACAACAAAACACTGATAACACGCTCGCGCGGTAACGTTATCGTTATCACACACAGAAAAAAGACCGAGGACGCGCCACTGAAAATTCGGAACGTTTAGAACTTTTGCCGGATCGATTTTGCATATTGAGCTTTAGTGCAAAGGCATACAGTTTGATATCGGAGGGCACCTAACTATTGAGTATACATACCATTACTGAACTGCTACGATGACTACAACAGACTGCTGGCAACGAAACACTCGTCAAATTGATCAGTCCACGAGAGGTCGAAACGCAAGTCAGGCTTTAGGTGAAGATAATCCAGAGCATAAGCAACAGCTATCGTTTTGAAGTCTTATTTTTCTAGTGGCGAACGGCAGCCATCGGAAAATCGGACAGCGAACTAGTTATACTAAATACATAATTTATAGTAAAAACAGTATAAACTGTCAAGCTGATCGCACATGTCCATCACTCTTATCATTATTTTGTGGTATTATTACTATCCAGAATCCATATATTCCGGTAGAAATAAGCGCGGACTTAGACGGACTGGCTTCGAAACAATTTCGAAGAACCTCAAGGCTCAAATATCTCATGTAGTCATATCTATTGTCTGGTGTTATGGAAGTAGGTAAGAGGGAACGTACTTGTTACCAGCGCGCATGGTGATTTAATTTTAAACTACGGACTAGGTGATGTCATGATTGTGGTGTACTTACCTATTTTAATAATTGTACTGCCATACTTAGCCGAAAGGCAGTAAGTGACAATATGTGATAAATGAGTTTATTATATGAAAATATTCGTTATTTCAATGAGTATTTTTGTTCACCTTAGCAAAAATGCCGTATTTGCAATAGATTTTATAATAAACGTGACAGTACATATTATACGTATTTTTTTAAATATACAAGGGATACCAAGCAAACAGGCAGTATCAAACATATACAAAGCAAAACGGCAGCAACTGATCACATTATACTGTAATTATCCTTAGTATGACGTACGGTATTTTCCCTAGGTATTTATAAACAAAATAATTACCGTAGCTGACAACTATATAGCATTTATTATTGTCGCAGAACGTAGAAAAGTTTAATAAACTGTCAGGTTTACCATGGCTATAATAATTATAGTAATGCAATCCATGAAATATTAATGTTATATTTTTTCAAAACTTTGGAGCATATTATGGTGGTACAAGCCTACTCACCACTTTCGATGTGTCATGCCTGTAAATGACAGTACTTGTTTAGATTTTGTTATTTACAAATATTGTACATTGTACATTATTATTACCTATTTATTAAGTTTCATTATCACGATTTTTGATTTAAATATTTAATACGATTTGATAAACTAAACAGTAAACACGTTATAAGCATAATATATATCATGAGAAAGTTCATCAAGTTTATATTACCTATAACATACAAAATACAAATGATTAATGACGTTGAATGTCAATTTATTATATTACTAATTTTATTTATTTTATTATTGTTGAATTAATATCTGATTGGTCGATTCAAATTTGCCGCGGTTTTAAGTTAAGGCAAAAATTGTTAGATGGCAATCATGATACACGTATCATCTTTAAAGAACACTATTCTTTGCTCATTGCTTGTTCACGATTACACAGCGGCTATTCCAAACTTCCATCAAGAATACCCCCCCCCCCCCCCCGTGGTTACTTGGACCTCATTTCACTATTTTTGTGATCACAAACCTATTTGAGATCCACTGAAATAATTCTTATTTGTTTTTATGCCAGTCCATTATTACCTGTTGATAACACACAGATAACGATTTGTTTATACTTTATGTTTATTTAAGTTATTAATTATTGTTTTTGAAATGGTAAAGTTGTATATGTTTTTTAAATTTGTTATGTTTAATACTTTGTGTTCATCCTCGTATTTATGTTATTTTTGTTGTTGTTGCGTAGGGTTCGGAGAGCCCAAAAACGGTCACCAACGAAGAAACGTTTGATGAGAACAGTTTGGCTGAGGCCAATGCCAAAGAACAGTACAAAGAAATGAAAAGAAAATTGAGACTTTTGGTCTATGTGTGTGCCTTACAGTATCACCTCATTGTTCACACATTTATTTATTTGTTTAATTTTGTATTTAAGGAAAATGAAATCTTTCAACAGACCCTGAAGACCACCCAACGGAAACTCCTGAGGGCTTCTCGAGATAAAAATGCTCTACTAGATAGGCTAATAAAGTATGAAATGGTGGATCTCAGTAGTAGCGATGATGAACTGACTGAATCATCGGACGAAGGCGATTCTATCAAACCAGAACCTAATAAGAAGTAACTAATCAACTTTTCTTCCGCTATACTGTTCTGTTGTATAAAATAATGTCTAATAATACACTCAATATTTATGTTTTGAAGAGTACAGATGAATGTTAGATACCTATGCATGTACAAGATGTATATCTCAACTTCTGAACTTGAGTAAATAGTCGTTCTTATTCTTATAGTTATCGCCCAACTATAAACAAACATAATAAAATACATTTTAGATTCCAAATGAAATAGATTACAGGAAAATCGATTTTTATAAAACTTTATAAAAAAAGAATAATCTTACTCATAATTATTTCTATCAAATATTTAAAAAATATAAGCTATTTGATTTTCATCAGACCAACGCTGTTGTTTGGTGGTTAACCTTATGAATCAATATGAAATTTATAAATTAGAGCTCTATGTCAGTATCTATGTTGAAGCAACTTTTTTTTTTAATTTTAGAGCAATTTGCATATTTAAATAACTTTTGAATTTGAATATTTTCAGCGTTTAAATATTAAATTATAGAAAAAAGTCGACAATATAACAAAGATTTACTCATTTATAAATTGTATACCTTATTCATATTTTTTGATGTGAAGATAAACAATGAATGATATATAGCATTTTTGTATAATAAGCTTATTGATGTTTAGTGATTTTAACATTTTCTTGAAAGTATTAGCTGCCCAATATGAGGCTCAAGGGTTAGGTATACTTAAACACCGTTTCCTTTTTTGGTATTTTGAAAGAACTGCCAGGATGTTTAAAACAATCTCAAACATTGACCCAAAGTTCAATTTTAGTTCCAAAAAAATGTAAATTTGGTATAGAGACAACAAATCAATGTTTAGTGACCTATTTAGTAATTATAACTTGAAAATAAAATCTTCAAATACTTACTTTTTTTGTTATTAGCTTCTTGTATATAAAATTAAGCTCTACAGTTATTATGAAAACAATATAGATAAAAACGAAATACTTACTTACTTAAATTATAAAAATTTAAAATTAAGTTAAATTGGTTTTTCTTTTATATTAAGTTGCTGTGTAAATTTAAAGTCAAAAAATAAAATAAATATTTAGAGCCGTAAATTTGCAATTCATTTTCAATAAATCAGTATTTTATAAAGTAAAAACAATGTCTTTGAACGTTTCTAATTTATTCACATGTACTTAGGCGAAAAGATCCACCGGCAAACAACTCTTCTGGTGGAACTAGTAAACAATCTATCAGTCCCCAAAGGACAACTCCAAATCCAGCCAAAAAACGAAAACCTTCTACTCCAAAAGCTTCAAAGTCGGCACCAATGGTAAGTCATTCTATTTACTAGCAATTTAAAACTTGTGCTATTGTCAGAAAAGATGGAAACTAAGTCTATCATGATACTGATTAACTTTCCAGCTTACCACATCTTCATTTTCATATTTTTCTTCACACATATTACGCCATATATCTTTAGAATTTAACTTCTGTTTTTATATTTCCTTATTTCCTAGAACATTTAATTCAAGTCTTTATATTTTGAAAATATTTATTGTGAAAACTATGAGTAAAGTAAAATAAAAAAAATAATTTTTCAGCCACTTCAATCGAATGAGCCTCATTCTAACAGTGTATTGTCAACAGCTGAAAGCAGTAAAAAAATGGGCGAACCAAAGTCAGGCAACAATTTTGGTCAACACAGTTTAAAAACAGAAATGTTTAATGACACTTTTTCAGTAAAGAGTGAATCAAACAGTATGTATGACATAGACACATCACCTAACAACACTGCTGAGGACATGATCAGTGTCGATAGTATTGGAAAATAATTTACCCAAAAAATTCATTTTTTTGTGAACTTATATTTTAATGTTTAATATTGTACATTACATCTGTAACAACATGTGTATATAGGTTGTATAAAATAAATGTAATTTTAAAATGTAAAGCATTTGAAAAATGTTGTTTTACTTTCAGTCTGTCGACCATTGTAAAATCACAATTATTTATACTCTGTATAAATTGTTCTGACATTACTTAAACTTATACCATAAAATGTAATTTAATACATAAGAACTGTTATGTATATTATGTAAATCTGCAAAACGGTTTCAAAATAGTGTTCAGACTTGACTTGGTGTTACAATCTTATTTGTGTACAATTTCGTACACAAATAATATTATAATCTTAAATTATTGACTTAAAATACTAATATCGCTGGTTATAAATTAGGATTATTTTTATTTTGACTTATGCTAAATTTGACATTTGTTTTCATTTCTTCAGGCACTTTCACAATAATATGATGTTGGCAAGACATTGTGGTTTACATGATTAAGCATTTAGGACGTCTACGGCGACGGTCCTCAGATAATTCTTTAGGATGGTTCCGTATGATGCGCACCACCTGTAGGGGAGAAATAACCAGTTATTAATATATAAACCAAGCTGTTTGATATTAGTCAATTCTATACAGCTATATAGGAGAACAATTTTTAGACAAAATGTGTCCATTGATTGCTGTTTGTTAAAGGTTGACATTTACAAAACTATGTTTTAGAATATAATGCTGTTTGTAATTATTTGTATATTATTATATGCTAAGTTTGAATTAACAGATTGTGTTAAAAATTGTAATCGTAAGATATTTTCTGCTATAAGGAAAAACAAAAAAAAATGTTCAATTAGATTTGATATCCTAAAGTATACATGTAATATCATTTTACTCATGTACATTTCATACTACAGACCGGTTTTAAAAAAATTCTGCACTTCATTTAAAATTAGATCATACTACCACACTAGTTTCAGCATGAAGGTAAATTCACATTTATTTACTGCTTTGATACTATACAAACAATTTTATTTTATTCATTTGCTTCCTAAGTTCCGAACCTTTTAAGTATAGGCGTGCAGCACTGTGCATACAGGGTTTACTAGGTGCACTGTGGTACACCTCGTTGCCTATGACCATTTTTATGACTTTTATTCATTCTGGCCTCTGGGGCTTTGTATAAGCTACAAAATAAATGGAATCGCATATTTTTCCTTTTCAAATTTTCGGGATTTTTGTCAATAATCTACGAATTCTAATAGTTTTTATGAATTAATATTTTGCATTGAATTTTTTTATTGGGAGAGGGGAGTAGGTTAGGTTTGTTAAGGCTCATTTTCTTTGGCACACTTCAAATTCTTGGGCACCATGCAAGCATATGCTTGTATCTATCTTACACTAAATGTAAGACAGTCATTTTTAATTCACTTATAAGTTATAATTTTAAAATGCTAGTAATACAATTTGTTACACAGGTAGTTAGTCCGTCATTTTTGACATAAAACAGACAATTTTATTATTACCCATTCATTCTTGACAACATTGTTGTACATATTGGGAAGGGTGCACCTATGGCCCATGGTAAGACTTTAGATTGAATTCAATTATTTGCACATAAATATAACTACCCCCTCCCGGTTCTTAAAAAAATGGGTTAGGCTCATAATGAAAATAATTCCTACATATATATTATAAGACACGAAAAGTAATGATAAAATAATAATAATAATAACGTAATTGTGTAAACCTCGTGAAAAGCGCCGTCAATATTTTGCGGTGGATCTTTGGCGCTGGTCTCCATGTATGGCAAATTCAATCTTTCAGCCATCGCGCGACCTTCGCTCTCGCTAATCTTGCGCAAGTGCACCAGGTCCACCTTGTTGGCCACCAGAAGTATTGGATATTCGTCTCTGGAAAAGGGTATAATATTTTTGTTTTTACTATTCATTGATGGCCGTCCATTCACGGTCCCACTGTATACACTCACCTGTCTTTGACCCGAAGTATCTGAGTGAAAAAATTAGGAACGTTTTTGAAACTGTTCGGGTCGGTGACCGAATAGACAATCATGAATCCATCTCCTTTTCTCATGTACTGCTCTCGCATCGCGCTGAACTCCTCTTGACCGGCTGTGTCCAATACTATGGACAAAACAAATATGAACATTAATGAAACATTAGTGTTAATCAACCGAGATGAGAAGCGATCGTACGCGGCTTCGAGGTGAATGTGGATCTATCAACATTGTCCTACACCTATACTGACTCACTGGCTACTATGTACATACGTTTTTATGATTTTTATAAATTAAAATGCTAAAATGTTTCGAGTAAGTATACCTATTGGCTATTTGATACTATAGTTTTTATGGAAAAAATCTAATTACCCATAATTTCTTATTTTCACATTTCTCTTTGAAAGCATGTATCAAGTAGTGGGTATTTAAATGTTCAACAATATATTGTGGTAATATGCAGGGTGATTTTGTAACTAGTCGGTAGTCAACCAATTTCTATGAACCTTTTAAAATAATTAGTTTTAAATTGTTGTTATTCGTAACTATTAAACTATGAGTGTAAAAAATACCACATTTCAACGCAGAAAACAATAACAAGGATACATTACAATATTTGTATGATACGTTTAAATTTTAAGATTTATACGAAAATTGTATGATCAATAGTAACTGAGACGAGAGATGGTCACTGGCCTTGACATAAACAAATCTCAAACCAGAATGATTTCAAGTTTTTCTGTAGAAAGCTCCTAGAATGCTTCAGCTATTTCCTTTAAGACTGGGAAAATTATTCCAAAAAAATAAAGTACAGAAACCCACTATGCCACGTATAGTATTAAATTGACTTCAAGCGTCATTGATGAGTAGGTAACTGTACGGATGGGTACAGTTAAAATATCGTCGTAAGTAAGTACTGTAAATAGGTTCAGGGATTAAAGAACTTAAAACTTAAAATTAATTAAAATATTTTGAAAATAACAATATAATTAACGGGCCAATAGTTTCAAGTCGCTACGGTTAACATTTTTTAAATAGTTAGAGGAAAATATCGTTATTTTATTTCATAAGAAATGTACCTTAAAAATTAATTGTATTCGAACATTTTAAATAGATCATAGATACCAGTAACAACAACTTATTATGAACAATAGCTTGTATTTTAAAGTAGTCTTAGGTAGGTATTAACATTTAAAATTGTATATGATTTTATTATTATTATTGTATTTGCAAATTGTCGAGATTATGACAAACTTTCGGAAGCGTATCAAAAACAAATTGAGCCTATGCGTATTTTCGATCATTTAAAATTGCTTTAAGAACAACTTACGGAGCATCTTGTAAGTCGACCAAGCATAGAATATACTACAATGTATTATTGTTACAATATTAAGTATAACATACGATATATAAGTACCTACCTAAATATCGTAAAATAGTATATTGTACATGTTTATACCTATTACTTATATTTTAGTCATTGATGGGTCCCCCGCACGGCGCACGTTAAGACTAATAATAACAACAGGTAAGTATATGTTATATATATATTATTTGATGGTATAGCGTATACTAAAACAACTATCCAAGTACAGTTGGCGCGCGCACACGGCGTATTTTTTATTGCACGGGGACCTATATTGTACTTCGACGACTTGTTTAAGTCGGTCATAACTCATATTATGTACATGTATTATTATACGTCATGTACGATGTATCTATAATTGCTAATGCGTTTTAGTGACATGCGTGCTGTAGACACCCATCGACCTAACAGACGCGGTGCGGCTGCAACACCTAAATACAAATATAAATTATATATATACATAGAAGTGGTAATATAATAATAATAATAATACGCGTGTATGTGATGTAATGGGATTTAAACAATATAAAAATGTGTGCGTGCGCGTGGTTGTGTTTTGTTTTAGTAACGAGTACAGCGTTTCACACTATGTGTGGCTGGCATTTTTTTTTTCATTTTTAAATTCGGTATCATTCGCGTGGCTCGGTCGCCCATTATCCGCACGTTATAATGGCGATGTACCTAAAACTTTTCGTCGGACGTTTGCAGATCATCAATGATTGCGGCTAGCTAGGGGTGAGTAATAATTGGAATTAAGTCTAAATCGTAAATAACACTATAATTTTGTGTCTAAATGACCCCCCCCCCCACACTAAAAAATAGTAAGCAAAACGAACGAAAACTACTTTTCCACTTCTGGTGCCACAAGAAAGCTCTCGCGTATACTCAAATTTTATCCAATCATATATTTAAGAAAATTTTCTGTTCAATATTTTTTTTTTGATTCGGGATGAACCATTTATAAATAGTACTAATAATATGCGAGCTTCCAGTTTATAAATGTGTTATTTTTTCACACTGTCAATTTGTCAAATGAATATCGGTGTTATTTTATTCTGTAGCTAATAAAAAATTAATAGTTGGTTTCCGAAAGAATATGTCTTTATTCGTTACACTAATAATTGATACCTACCTAAATTATAACTTCATTATCGTTGAAAACTTGTACCACGGGGTTGTTACAGTTACGTTGTTACAGTTACATTATTGTTGGATTAAAAATAATGAAATATTAGTACTCGGTTAGTTTGACACATTTTTATCAACAATACAATTTCATTACAAAGTAATCGATGTGCACATAATTACGAACGACATAAATAAAACAGGTATATACTCTCGTTATTATTATTTTCATACATTTTACTGGAATTGACAGGCTTCTGTAATCGATATGCCTATATATATTTTGAGAAGATAGTGAAATACCCTAGGCCATATTGGCAATGATTCATAGATATTGATTTATATACATAGATAGCATAATACGCATAAGCATAACTTGATACAAATTATAAACTACTTTTGTGTATGCCATGTACTACCTACCTTAACCTAATAAATAAGTTCGATTCTCATATCTCAGTACAGTAATATAGTAGTTATTATATAATAATACACTCCACATTATGATAGTAATTACAACCTACTACTTATACCGACTGTAAGCCTATAAAAATACGATATTAATAACAAAATATCGGATTTTGTAATTAATTACAACACAATAAAACCAAAACGTAATTTTATTACTATGTTAGTACCTTCCTGTCGTTGATTTATAAATAATTTTTTTTTTTGAACTAGTGTACATTACATACATGCTATCATTGTCTTATTATATTTTTCACAATTATTTACCGTCGAGCACGCAAAATTCATCGTCGACGCACGTGTGTTGAATATAGCTGTCCTCGATAGTCGGATCGTAATCGGCAACAAACATTTTCTGGAAAAATTGAATGGTGATCGCGCTCTTACCCACACCGCCGTCACCGACCACTACCAGCTTATACGTAGGCAATGGATGGTTGGGGGCCTGGGTTATGGCGCGCCGATGGCGGGTCAACTCTTGTTGGGTCGTGTATGCGAACCTCGACGACAGTTTGTCTAAAATAATAATAATTTGAATAATGTTAATAGGTAATATGACTTATGTACAAGTGGTATAACTAATAAGCAACTAGTTGTATTATCCGACTTCCCCAAGACTAAAATTAATATAATAATATCTTTCTATCGTTTTGCTTTAGTTGAATAATATTCACAATTACGATGATTTTTAACTTTTTAATTCTAGATATATTCTTTATGTTAGACAGATTCAACGAATACCTAAACGTCGACGTAAATTCAATGACTGATATTCGCCTTTAATCTTCATATGTTTCGTGACTTGGTTTTAACATAAAAAATATGTCCAGAGTCATTAATGCAAATCATACAACTAATAAGTGCAACTGTACTAAATTTTTATTTTTTTAGACTGAGTGTAGGCCAAAATTAAAAATTCTCAGTAGTTTTCGAAAAACCAACAAAATATTTGATAATATAAATTTTATTTGTTTGTGTAACTTAAAAATTAATAACCGTAGACATTTGAAATTTTCCGTAAATAGAAAAAATAATATTTTTGAGTTATTTATAGCTTATATTCTGTATATTTTTAAAAATTATGGTCGAAAATTATTTTTTCAGTTTTTACTTAATAAAAAAGCCTGAAAATGTGATGCGAGGACCTCTTTAATATCAGTTTAAAAATTTTCAAGATATACAATATACATAAGTACAATTATTTTTATACGCATTTTCATTTCAAATTTTGAAAAAATAAGTAATTACCACCCTTTTCTAACGAGTTATAAAGAATCTATTAATATAATTGAAATCAGTCTAGTAGTTTTTAAACTTATAGAGAACCAACAAACAAACATTAATTTCTGTATATATAAGAATATGTATAAATTAGTGAGAGTAATAATAATGATACCGATAATTGATAATAATTATATCAGTTATTAACATGAACGGGACGTGCGAGTTGAAACAAAATTCGATTATTATTTATTTTTATAATAAAACACGATGGCGGTTTTTTATCTTTTTTAAGGGTGAATGAGAGGGTTCTGATAGAATTTGGCTGTAATATCTAATATCTATGTATAGAAAATAGACATTTGACACCCGATGGTACTTACCACTAATGGGCGTTTGGGTTTGACATCCGTAGACAAACTTTTAAGACCAGATTAATTTATATATCAATTTTAATATAATAAATCTATGTACTGATCAGAAATTGATACAAAATATAAATTACACGTAAAACACGTCATACCACAGCTCGTTCTCGAGTTACCCAAATATCATAGCAAAAAACATACTTACAAATTTACATAGGAACTTTTGTAGAATTTCAAAAATTATATCTGATAAAAATCTGTACCAACTGTCAAATAATAATTGTTGGTCACAGAAACATTAAACAAGGAAATTGAAGTATTATAATGTGATACATTATTATAATTTTAATCGATATCAATGAATAATTTTTAGTCAAAATGAAGCAGAAACATTGAATTTTTTAAAAAGCTATATATCTTGCAGTAAATAACTTAATAAAAATTTGTACACTTATATTATGTAGTATAAGAATGTTATAGATAAAAATGAATATATAAACCTACAGAAAATATGTTCTTTAATATTTCAATTTGTTACAATTATTATTGCTTTGTCATCAGTAAATTATTCACTTGCAGTAAATACCATCGGCAGCAAATATCATTATATAGTTGACTATATAGGTACACCTACTTAAATAAAAATTATGTGAAACTCAAAATTGCCCCTCTTCTTTCTATTTTTTACCACTTTGAAATATTGCCAAAATAACAAAAATATCATTAAGCTAGTTAATATATTACATTATGAAGATACGTTTGACTCTTGTCTGTAATGATTATGACTATGTTTACGGACGTAGGATAATTTAAGTAGGACCTTACCATTACTTATATAGAAACTCTGTTTATGGTTTACATTGTGTGAGTTATTTTTATTCAAAGTGCTATAAATTTAAGCGAAAACGGTTAAAATAAAGGTTACTTCTTATATAAGCTACCATTATAATGTTAACAATAATGAAAAAAAAGTTTGTAATTTTATCATGAGGATAAAATCTACACCACAGTCTGACACTTTTTATTTCCAGCTGATTATATTCAGATAAATCATAAATGAAATCAATAGAACTCTTGTTTATAATTTAAACAGTATTATTTCTATCTAATCGAATATTTGTTTGTTTCTTTATTACCAATAATTGATGGGTATCTAATGTTCTTTTGGTTTTACATCTGCATAATATCTACTTTAAATTAAATAGCGATTGAGTTTTATGTACTTTCTTTCAACACCTATACTAGTAAATTTAGGTAAAGAATTTGTAGTTATCTAGTGTCTTGTAAATTATTAGCAAACTTGAACATTAGTAAAATATATTAATTTATTTCCTACAATCTGGTTTTTGAACCAAAAAGTTTTTGTTTTCTAATATTTCTACTATTTAAAGCATAAAATCCAAAGTAAAAGTTAATAATGGTAGTCAAATATATTATTGTCTATTGTTTAGTTAGTATTCAATTACCTTGTATAGTACTGACAGTATCGTATAACAATATTAAAAAAACATGGTTTGGTAATAGTTATTTTTCTTTCATATATTAATCAAAAAGTAAAAAGAATGAGAAAATGTACTGTTGCTAAACAACTAAAAATTCAATATAACTTTCAAAAGATAAATTTAGATGGATAAAAAAGACAAAACAAAGTACACAATCTTTTTCCTTTGAAATGTATGACTATACTAAAAAACTATGAATAAACGGTAAATTTATTGAATTGAAAGATCAATGAATTATTACTTATAATGTAAAAAACTCAAGTATATAAATAAATAAAAGGATTCGATACATTTAATAAATTATATATTTTGTCATAGTGACACAAGATTATAATACTCTTATCAGATTTTCTTAAAAAGTAAAGTTCAATTTCGGATTTACGATATCACTTCATTTATGACGATTATCCTATTTTCGTCAGAAATAGAAACACTTAGATTCCGAGCTAGTTTGTACACTCGAGCAGTATAAGGTACTCTTCATTATTTATTAAATATACGTCTATGCTTACCAGCAGCCGGATCCGATCTACGTGATCGAACTGGCAAACGTCATTGCCATGGCCTGGGCTGGGTCGACGGCGATCGAGCTGCGGATGGACCACAAGTTACGGGGCAAGCGGACAATTTCAACTCCTCAGGAATTTAGAAAATATCCTAACGCATTTCGTCAAGATAAGCTTGGATGTCGGGTCGTCGCACGCGGCACAATACACGGACCACACGTCGTGACGTCGTCTGAGTTTCGGCGATATAATGGTAATAGTAATAGTAATAATAATAATATTGCGAATACAACGGTAGACAGGCGTAAAACAAAAATCGAATAAAACAAAATAATAATATATTTATATATATATGCGCTTGCGTGTTTTCCCCGTTATCAGTTGCGCCTCCTGGAGTGCCTGGACCGATTGATAAGGTGCGGTAGCGAGAGAACGATGCGGTGCGCATGCGTGACGACCAAAAATCAAATTTCCATAGACTCCGCCACTGAGATAATCTGGATAGATAACAGAGTCATTGAGTCATTCCAACAGGCGGTATTGAGATAACGTTTCGCGGTTCCCAAACGAAAAACACGTCCTACCATAATCTTTTCTGTTTTTCAAACACGATATTACATAATAATACTGACGTTTTTGCGTTTTGCGAGTTTAATTATTATTTATACAACTCATCTGGCACGGCAAACGCTCAAGTACGACTCTCGACAAATGCGTTTTCCAAGGCCCGACGACAACGTACGATGACCGCAGTTGTACCCGCCGCTGCCGAAACCGCTTCCGCCTCCACCGTCGTTGCCGTTGCCTCCAACGGCAAGGGACACATCTTGCACGACGGCCCTGCGTATTCGTTGGCGCTCAACAAGGAGCACACTCACGTAGTCGTTGCCGGCAGAAATGGTAACTCGTTTTTTTCTTTTGATTTGCCTTTTTTGGTTGACGATACTTTTTTCCTCGTTGTTGTGTCTAGTACATTAACCATCGTTTTATTTCCAGTTTTCAAGGTGTTTCTCATCGAACAGGGAGGCTTTAAAGAATGTGTCAACTTGCGCTGTGGGAAAACATCGAGTGTACAGAGTTCGTCGAGCATGGATGTAGCTTGGAACCCGGCAGACGGTAAGACTGGCAATGCCCTTTTTTATTTATTTATGACATGATAATCATGAGATTCAAAAGTTGTGAGAGCCATATCCATAAAATATAATTTATCACTCAATTAAATAGTATGTATATTTAAAATTATAGAATATTACTACCTGATTTTTACTTGGTACCAACATTTTTTCATTTTGTCATCTAAAAATAAGGTTATAGTCATATAGAGAGTAATTCACTTGACCAATTCTATTGATTTTTATAATTCAGTAAAAATTAAGATAATTGTATCTCTCATACCTGGAAATATGTGGATTGATAGTCACCCACGGATTCAAAATCTTAACAAAAATCCTCCTTTCCCTACATATTTGGTATCATTAACCTTTAGTTCTCATTTTAAAAATATGGAGAAAAAATCATTTTTCAACTGTATATACATAAAATTAAATTATATCTTGGTCTACTGAAACCGTAAATTCTACAACTTCCAAATTTGAATAATATTCTGTTCTATTTGCAATGTACCATCAATGTGCAGTAGAAATAATTTTATTGTTATTGTTTTCAATTTTGGCTTATTTTATTTCTGCCTGTAGATAACGTTTTGGCAACAGCTACTACAGGTGGTGCGGTAGTTACGTGGAACTTGAATCGATCATCTAGGAATAAACAAGACCACATTTTTTATGACCACCGGAGAACTGTTAACAAAGTTACATTTCATTGTGTTGAACCCAATCTGTTGATGTCTGGCTCTCAAGATGGCACAATAAAATGTTTTGATTTGAGACTTAAAGAAGCTCCTAAAACTTATTCCAGGTAATTTTATTATTTGGTTATATTAAGTTTAATCCTTATACTGTATCAAATTGATTATTTTATTTCAGCGATTCAGAGAGTATTAGAGATGTTCAGTTTAGTCCCCATAACAATTATGTATTTGCTGCAGCTTCGGAAAATGGCAGTATCCAAATATGGGATACAAGAAAGGCTGAAAAGTGTCTGAATAAGTTTTCTGCTCATAATGGACCAGTATTTTCTTGTGATTGGCATTCGGAACTTCAATTTCTAGCAACTGCCAGTCGTGACAAGTCTATTAAAGTAACTTATTTGGCTTAACCTGTATTTATCATGATAAATAAAATAAAATTCTACATTGTTATAGGTTTGGAATGTTACAAATAAACCTATTGCTGAATACACAATTTGCACTATTGCCCCAGTCGGACGAGTTAAGTGGCGGCCTTATCGTAGATATCACTTGGCGTCTAGTGCTTTAGTTCTAGATTCTGCCATTAATGTTTGGGATGTGCGCAGGCCTTACATTCCTTATGCATCATTTGCTAAACATACAGATGTAGCAACTTGTATTGCTTGGAAAGGAGATCCTTTTGTACTCTTATCCACAAATCGAGTAATATATTATTTGACACTTATGAAAACGCAATTTATTTATATTAAATATAAATTGTAATATTAGGATAGTACTTTGCATCAAAATTTCATAAGTGAAGCAGACTTGCCCTTAGAGAGTGCAAACCAACAAGGAATGGCTATTAATAGAGATGGTGATCTTGTATTTTGTTGTCCGGTTAATTTAAACAAAGTTGAAATTCAAAAGTCTAAAGAAAGTTCTAGGTAATATATTTGTTCGGGTTAAAATGTAATTGATTTTGATCATGTTGTAAACAATGTATTTTTATAGAAAGACTTCAACTACAACTAGCGGCGAGGAAGAATTAAACACATCAAGTGAGATGAATGTATTCCGTGATCCAAAAATTATCATGTGTTTATCGGATGAAACGGAATGTATCCAAACGTGTGCTATCCAATATAAACTTATAGGAAGGTCAATAGGAGAACTCTGTGACCACAATGCTGGCGTTGCTTCCAGTGTTGGAAGAACAACTGTAAATTTTTTTTTAGTAATTATTAATATCAAACAGCTCTAAAAGGATATTAACCATTTAGGTATTTTTGTTTTGGAATGTCTTACGAATACTGTATGATCATCGTGTGTCTCTAATGGCTCTCAAAGAGGATATTATGAGTAGCTCAAACATTGAAAGCAGCTTTGATGGGGACAACCAGATTGGTTCTCTCAGTGATGAAGATGGTTTCAGAGGAGATAAACCTTACCAGTTGGGAGATTTCTATTTTGGCAATGCAGAAATTGATCCTTTAGATGCTGAACATGACCAATTTGACTTCATAGGCTTACAAATGGATAGCAAAACTGTAGAAGAGGATAACGATTGGGAAGTACCTGTAGAATCGATAACTTTAAGACATGAAATCATACATGAGCCAATCGTTAACGATCCCTACATTCCTAACTCAGCGCCTTTGGCAAAAAAATTAAGTAAGAATTAAATACCAGTGGTTTTGAATTGGCACTGAGCATTAAAATTTTACAGATAACCGCATAACTTCTGCACCACTATTGCGAATAACATCTCCAGCTAAATTTGACATGTGGAATCCGTCAGAAATTGTTGCCAAAGCTCTTCGCCACCATGTTGATGAAGGTGATGTACAAACAGCGGTCTGCGCATTAATTGTTTTGAGTGATGAAATTAGAAGTGAACTAACCCATCCCAGACATCCCTGGCGTCTTTTACATGGTGAAATAGAATGTTGGTGGTTAAATTATCTCGAATTACTAAAAAAATTCAAATTGTGGTCCTGTGCTACAACAGTAAGTTAATACAATTAAAATTTATGTTTTGCACTGAACAAAAGCAATAAGTGTTTTATTTTGTATTAAAATTAGGTGATCCAACTCTCACGCATTCGTAGCATATTGCAATTGCACCGTACTTCCACTTCAATTAATTTGACCTGTGGATGGTGTTATAAAGGTTTGACACGAAACAGCCGACGCTGTTACAACTGTCAGCATTCTGAATGTGCTAGGTGCGCATTATGTCAAAGGATCGTCCGTGGAATGTATACATGGTGTAGGGGATGTGCACACGGTGGTCACATTGGACACATGAAACAATGGTTTATGGAGAATAAGTTCTGTCCTACCGGGTGTGGACACATGTGTGAATATTGATCTCAATACAATGTAAGTGTTAAAGTTTTTTCTGTTTTTTTTTTCAATATTTTAAATGTGTTGTCTAGAACAATATAAATTTATATTATACGTTAAACATATATTAGTCATATTATGTTCTCTGAGAAGTAGGTAAAAAAAAACAACTCTGTACTTTAAAATGATATAATAAAATTGTATAAAAATAATACATAAAATAAATATATGTGATTGGATTTCAAATGTTATATTAAGCATTAAGCAATAATATATATATAATATATACATACACATGCAATGTGTTCGAGAAGTTTGGAAATTTCTTTAATAATTAACCCGTAATAAATATTTCTAGTCATTTGGAACACATTGGATATAATATAATATAATATGTATATATTAAAGATTAGGAAAGAAGAATCTTAATGTCTGAGAAAAAAAAAGATAATACACATCGTACTATTTAATCATATAAAATTAAAATCCTTGATATATATTTAGGAGAAAGACATTATAATCGAAATCAAAATAATTGATTGCATGTTATTAAAAATTATAATAAATAATATTGAATTAGATTCCCACAATTGTTGAGAGTTAAAGCTTTTACACTATATTACATTTCAACTTCTTTCGTCTACCTTTGTCTTTACCCTTGCCATTTGCTCCCTTCACATCTTCCTTCTTGCGAGCACGGATCTCACGCATCAAGTCAAAAAATACCTGCAATATTAAAAATAAAATTGTTAACCTCAAAATAAAGCATTTAGTTTGGTCTTCATTTGTTTTGTTACTCACCTTATCAACATTATCTCTTGTCTTAGCCGATGTTTCGACATATGGCACTCCCCATTCTTGTGCCCTAGACTGAGCTTCATTCAATGACACTTTTCTTTTATCTGTCAAGTCTCCTTTGTTACCAACTAGTAAAAAGGGGATGTTTTCATCATTTTTCACCCGTAGAATTTGTTCTCTAAAAATCAAGAAGAAATTTATTTTTATCTTATATTGAAATAAACTAGTGCCTGTTTCACTATCATTAGTATAAAAATCCTAGTTTGTTTTACCAACAAATAAGACTGGATATAATTTGCATAATTTTCCTTTTTAAATGTGGGTTAGTTAATGCTTTTGCATATGTGATTAGGTATATAGTTACAATACAGTATAACTAAATCAGTAACTAATTCTATATATTATTTTTATTAAAAAGATATTTTTTTATGCTAAAAAAAATCAAATTAATTAATATTAAAAACGGTATCATAATGCCAACTTGATAAATATTGAATAATATAATTTTTTTTTTTTAATGTATTCAAATTTAATTAACCTAAAGTAGGTGGTTATTACTTGAACAAGTCTTGTCATTTAAGACCTTATCTGTGAATATATTGCAATTATTTAGTTGAGTTTATATTATACTACATATTACCTATTAGCCTCTTTTAGGTTTGATAAATCTATCACATTATTTAATTATATAATTCACATAGGGAAGTGACAAAAAAAAAATGTTAATTTCATAATGCAAAGTAGGTTATTTATCAATTTGAATAATGATTATGTAGGTACTGTAAAGCTAATCATGACTTTATATTGATGATAGGTATTGAATCTTCTCATGTACAATCTAATATATTACGTACCTAAACTCCATTGTTGATTGAAAACTGTCATCTTCTGTAATGGAAAACACACACAAAAATCCTTCACCACTGCGGAAATAATTGTCACGAATGGCAGCATAATCTTCCTGGCCGGCTGTGTCCAGTATATCAATTTGGACTTCTTCACCATCCAAGACTACTTTTTTACGGTACGAATCAGCTTTAGTCGGTTCATAATCTTCAACAAACTATATTGGGGCGTGTCAGCTGAGGTTATCATACTTTTAAATGTTATTTTATATTGATACTTAAATTTGTACTCACCTCATCATACATGAACTGAAGGGTGAGGGCGGATTTACCAACACCACCGCTTCCCACCATTATAACTTTGTGTAGAGCTGGCTGCTGTGCATTGTTTTTCTTCATGGCTTTTAATAAAGATATGGACTGTTGGTGCTAAAAAAAAACCAGCTTGTATTAGATTTAATTATTGTGCCTGAATGCAATGAGATTCTTGTGGCGGGTCAAGTGAAAACTTCTTAGGGTCACAGCTTTCTCACTAATTACATTCGAAAATAATTATGGGAAAAAAAATATGATATTAAGGTGGTGCTACAGTGGTTTTCACCGAACCGTGTGTAAATGATTTCGTGGTGGGGGAGATGTTCGGATTTTAGATGAACAATTAAATATTAATAAGCAATGATCACCTTGTTGATGGAAAAATAATTATTGTAATGTACCTATTAAACTAACGTTAATGATTAATATTTTTAGTCTAGCAAGGGAATAATGTTAATTGATTTTCGAGAGATAAATATTGTTTACATTTCAAGTGCGTTATCATCGTCGATTGGGGTTGGTTAGTTACCGACGGTGCAAAATCGGCAGTGTGACCATACTGAGAGAATATTTCCCGAAATCAAATAAAGTTCGATTGCTAATGATCGGCTGTGCATAATTTATAGTCATTGAGAAATGCGAGCGTTGTAATAACTAATAACTATTAATGTTTATAATTTATGAACATTGAATTATTTAAACTATCGTACTTTTCAACTGATCAACTTTCTATATTTTATCAAAACTGTAGTCGACCAATGATCCTTTGAAACGTGACAATATTGAATTTCTCCCTATACACATCAGACCCTCCATAGTTGTGAATTTTTGATGTTCGTAGTTTAGGACGTTCCTAAAGTTCCATACAATACTTTTAACTTTTAAATCAACGGTTCTTAATCAAGCGTATATTATTGTATATTGGAAAACAAATTTTCTAAAAAATCATCCTTCAGTTAACAAAATTCGCATTTTTTGATTAACTATGGACAATGAAACCAACTAAATAATGTTACTTATCTAACGATTATAACGATTAAAGTTATGCTAACCCCCCGTCCAAACAATTTTTTTTTAAAACCTATTGCTACCCTTACTGTAATATCGTTATTGTTACCTTCGATCCGACTACTATATCGACGTCACACAATTACACCAGTCATCAGAAAAATAATAGTTTTATATCATACGAATTAAGAATTATAATTTTTTGAGCTGAATAATTAATTTCATTTTATTAAAAAATTAAAGCTATGGCTCGCGTACCTATAAGTAATATATATTTAAAAAATAATTTTAATAATAACAAGCTTTCAAATTAATCATTATTTTTTTCTTCGTAATCACAAAAAACTCGAACATGTTTAATTAAAATATACTAATATAATATGAGTAATTAATAACTGATCATTCTTTATATTGTTTAGGAACATATAATAAGCTCCGTCTGTTTATGTTTAGATACCGTAACGTATACGTACCAACTCAAGTCGATAAAAAAGGTAATCTACGCATAAAGTACAAAATGTCGTAAAAACGCGCACAATTTAGAAGTGGCCCGAGTGGCGAAGCGTCGACGGTCCCGTGCAAATAAATGCGTACGTAAATATAATATAAAATAATAATAATGTACATTGTCGTAACTCGTAACAATTATTACAAACCGCGCTCCGAACTACTCACTTTCAGTGTGCTGGCTTAATCGAACAGATAAACTGTGGCATAATATGGATCGTGTTTGTGTGTGATATATAAGATTTATTATAATATATGTATATATTTTAATATATTTATGTATACTCGGAAGTACACAACGCTTTGTCAAGTATTGCATACAGGGTATAATTCATCGAACATACTCGCCTACCACGACTGTGGCCTTCATAACTTTACCGTGCATTTATTTTTGATATTTTTAATTTTTAGAATTTCGAAATGTCTATAGTATATATGTGTATATATATATATACATGTATGCCTACTTTAAGACGAATTGTACCTACTCTATATAAAAAAATCGTATTACCTATATTTGTATGAAAATACTTTCAGACAATACAGTCAATAAAAATACTACCCAAAAAATTTTAATATAATTCCGTGAGTAAAGGATAATACAATGTGAAGTGTGCGGGGGGGGGGAGGATTGAGCGTGCACGGTGAATCACCATGCGTGTATGTTTTGAGTAGTTTGACTAATGATAATAAACATTTTTATGCGCGTTGACATTAAATGGAATATTTAATGTAAATTATTGTCGATTTTATACAGAGTGATTCACCGTGTGTGCTAGACCCTTTTTTCTTCAACAATGTAGTTATTTAAAATTTTATTTTTGACATTTTGAAGTATTTACTTTAAGACCATATTTTGTCATTTTTTGTACTACTTAGGAAGTGTACTGTGGTGATACAAGGTTCTGTTTTTCAAATGAAAATCCTCTTTTTGACTGTAAATCATTAAGTGGATATTTTTTTTCAAAAATGTTGATGTAGCTAATTTAAAATTTGAACATGTTATTTTTTCGTTTTATAATGTGTTTTTAGTATTAAGAATTTTCAGTCATTATAAAAGGTTTTGCAAAAATATAAAATAGGTTAAATTAATATTGGATCTAATATTACACTTGAACCTTTTTTATAAATTACGAATACTGATAGATTTGTATGGACTACTAAAATGTTCAAATTACTGCAAATATTTGTTTCGTTTGTTCAATATTAAAATGAGCTATTCAGTCATTTTAATCATCGAACTGTGGGAGTTGTCGATCATGATGATTGTCTTTAAATTTTTTTTTTACCATTTTAATAGGAATTATCATTTTTTGTGATTTCTTATTATCACAATAATTCAATGATTAGTTAGTTTATTTCTCGTCACCGTGGTTGTAATATTTATAAACGATGACATTATGCCATGTAAAAATGAACGGTTTATTATTAATTGTTCTTTATTATAAGATATAATTAATGTATTAATGTTATTGGTGGTAGTTGGTCAATTGTCGGACCACAGTAATTATGTATTTGCAAGAGTTAAAAATTATAAAATACAAAATACTGATTCCGCATATCAGATTTATAACACAATATTGCTTCAATATTGCAATATATTTTATTGCATTTGTCTCAAATTAGTCGTTTTGCATAAATCAACAGATGTGAATGCACACCCAGTCCCATAGAAAAGAGATTAAAACCCAGCACCCAAATCCTACAACATAATATGATGAGCATAGTGTCATGTTATCCTTCAGCCTTCCATACATATCGAGTTTACCTTTACTACTGTTATGTAAAGTATAACTCGTGGTATAAGTTTATATTATTTTTATCTTTATTGTATGTTATGTACTAATAGGTACATAAGATAGACGATAGTAATAGATTGGTAAAAACCCGCTTGTAAAAAATGTTAGGCAAACAGTGCCAAATATTCTCAAAATATGATATGCTTCCCTGCATGCAGGAAGTACATGCATACCTATTTTACTAATATTTATGCTTTCAACATACGGTCATGCGCTATAAACTGTAGAGTTTATTGGTAGATATACTTATATACCGATTTACAACCCATTATAATTGTTACGCCTAAACACTAACTCATTACAATTTACACTTACAAAACTGAACGAGTCGATCACTGAATCGTATAGCATTGTATCATATATAGTTGAATAGATTTCTGATACACTTATATAATATATATAGATATATTATAATGTTACGAAATTTATGTAAACACGAATTTCTATGTATATTGTAAAACATTCTACAATTCATTTATATAATGCAATGTATTTATACCTTTACTGAAAACTGAAAGCTTATTTTCAATTAAGTGGGAATAATAATATGATCATAAGGTTTTTTACAAACACAGCTAATGTTTCAATCCTATCAAATTGTATACAATTGTGTGTGAGAGGAAGTGGCAAATCGTCCATGAGAGAAAATGTAGAAACTTGATGTGTGTTTGGCAAAGTATTTATACTTTATAGTATTGTTAACAGTATTGTTTCATTATTAAATGAGAATACAACAACAGTACAACGTGTAAATGCGATGACTAGCAGACTAGACCGGTGCCGTATATACAGATGGTCCATCGTGGTGAGTGCAGTTCAACCCAGGGTGGTCTAAACTAATGTTTAGAAATCTAAAATGAATACAATTTAAAAAATACTTTGATATCTATAATATTATATAATTTTTTTAAGTAAACCGTCCAATTGAAAATATCAGTGAACCCCACAGGACTTGACCCTCAGAGGAGGTACACACTACCCCTAATCCTAGCCAGCTCGGGCCTCGGGATGATGGTACATTAATATATAATTATATAAATAATAAATATAGGCCTCTATATTTTTCCGGAAGTGCTCTTGATTTTTTGACAAGAAGTATGTTTCTCGCTATAGTTATACTGCGGTCAAGTTTGAAGATACCTAGAATTAATTTTCTCTATTATAGGTAGTCAATTTACATTTTATTTTAATGTATAACTTAATAAATAATTTAGATAAGTAATTGCTGTATATAATTAATCTTGTTTATTGCAACCTGTTTGACTTCTTATTGGAACTATATATCAATATCACTATACCAGGTTCAGAAGGTTCATAACTCTGAAGTATTGATGTAACTGTGCGTATACTTTTTATGACATAAATGCATAATATTATAATATAATTTTATTCCTACCTATTGTAGCATACAGAGTAATTCATTTAACTGCCATCTAAACAACAATTTCCGGTTTTAATTTTTTGTGATATATTTAGAGAAATGTTTTTTTCAAAAAAATTAAAATGTTTGATATTGAAATAGTCTCACTTATGTTAATTATATTTTATTCCTAAGCATAAGCAATGTTTTTCTATAGAAATCGCATTGGCCTACCGTGAGAATTTTTAAGAAGCACGGCATATTTATTTTATTCATTGACCTAATATTATATAATAGTATATAACTAATGTATATGAGATCAATGAAGGTATTTAAACTACCTAATAGAACGCTGCTATAAATGAATCATTATGAATATGTTTTATTATGTTTATTTGTTTATCTAATATTATTACCTCCAATTAATGTTATCAAAGAAGATACTCTTATATTATAATGGTTTCATATTAGAAATGAGTCATTGCTACGATAATTCATACCAATGTAGAAATAGACAAACAGGATGTCCGGATACAGTATAATATTATAATATGACTCATTTCGTACAGTCATATTTATGTTGTATACTTGTAAGAACATCATATTCGTTTGTATAGTTCTTATAAATCCATGTGTGATGTGTATATATTACTAATGTATTCTATTTATATACAGATATATTAGGATTGTGTATAGAGTTATTGTAATAATAATTATTCGAAAGCAAGCCAATAAGGCGTTGCATCGTATTATGTATACAGCGCGGGCGTAACTCCCTTTTTAACCTAAATTGCTGAAAATGTTGATGTATCTCAATTAAAATTCGTATAAGTAGATTTTGAGTTGATGAACTTTGTAAGAATTGCTAAGAAATGAGAATAATAGGTCTATGACATTGGATTTGTGTGATATGGGGGCTTATGGTTATTTGAGATTACTGATTAATATTTGTCTATAATAATTTGTAAAATGGCCTGTAATAAATACTATGGATCCAATATTACGTAAATTTTCTATTCTGTAAAATCACTTTTAACTTTTAAGGACTATTATCCTAGTACAAACGTTTTAATAACTGAGAAACTCCTTGTTCAAATTAGAAAGGTACATCGACATTTTCAAAAAAACATTCACTAAATAATGTATAGTAAACGGGGGGGGGGGTCCCATTTGAAAAATAGAAGTGGAAAAATGAGGTTAAGTAGGCTTTGAGAATTTCCATTTATATAAATATAGGTATAATAATATTTATTCAAAACGCGCATTACACCATGTTACATATTGTACTTAAATTCCTAACAAAATGTAGCATGTTACCAGATATTTTCCATTGCACTGTACTCCAAAACACATCTATGATACCTTAATTTTCCTTGTAGAGGAAAAATATCTAGTAGCATGCTTATTGTATTTATATAATTTATATGAATGACATTTTTGATAAGGTACTTTATAAAATATATGATAATAATCATGCGGCACACGTTGATACAGTATGTATAGCTGGTCAATTAGCCGAAGTAGTCTCATTTCATCACTTTCTCTGTGTATTGCGTACCTACAGGGTATGTAAATATGTATTAATAATGTAATATGTACCAAAAATATTAAATTTTATTTTGTTTTAATATTCGTTAAATTTATCTGTGTATTACTAAGTGTCTTGTTTATGTAAGACCTCGTTTTGTAGGTACGAATATTTCACTGATCCACGCAGTATCAGATATTATATAAATATAAGCTACGTTTTAATTACTAACTCACTACAAATCGCCATGTAAAATAAATGGTGACGTCGCCGGCCAATAATTAGTACCTAGGAATTATTTTTGACATTTATCGTATGTAAAATATGTAGATGAGTATATCGAATCCACACCATCTATATATTATGCTAAATATAGTGGCCAACGAATATGCTATTAACTAATAGCTGCTATGTGAGACGCAAGAATTATAATTCAAATAATATATTAAAATTATGACTACATTATTGTCATTATTTAATAACTATAAGAAATTATTTTAATAAGGCTAATAACAATTATTTTTGCGTAGAATGTGTGCCTAATAGGTAACTATAATATTAATTATTATCGATATAAAACAACGAAACAGAACATTATATTATATTATATTGTAGGAGCAAAGAGTTTCATTAAAAAAAAAGTAATTGTTATTTTATTTTTGTTTTAGTATTATAAGTAATCTGATGATAATACTGAAGCCTGAAGACTGAAGAATGTTGTCGACTTCAACTACTCATTTGATCCATATTAAAATATGAAGAAATGCGACGGATTCAAAAGCATATTTTAAAGGGGCAGCGGTTGCCTTATTGTTTTATTAGGCTCTACAACACTACAAACCCACACGTCCTATTTTCCCGTCATGAATTGTTTTTCAAACCATACGATTTCCTACTGAAAAACAATCAACTATTTTATTACTACCGTCTACCATCACAATAGTTAGTAAAAATGTGACTAAAATGATATTGAATATTAATAATACACATTATTATAGGATATTTAATCAATGCTGATGTATTTTCTTGCATTATCTTACTCGTACATTTTAATTTTACGGTGAAAAATATTTCCAGTACAGGTAGCAATATATATTTTGACTGTGTATACGAGATTTCCTAAGTCTACTTTTAATACTGCAGGAAAACTATTTGTTTTTTTTAACGTTTTACTATACATATTCGTTATGTATTTAAGATAAATTGATTTTATATTTTGTTAATAATTCTATTTGGTTTTTGGATAGCGTATATATTATTAAGTATTATATATAAATGTGTTATGTCTTATATGTATGTGCAGTATCGAGTAACTATATATATTATACTATTATCAATATAACAATTAACTAAAAAGAAATTTACCATAATAAATATTAGATACCTAAGATACGTTAATTATTATTTATTAATTCCTGAGCTATTTTAATACTAATAGCCATATAAAAAAGTTATTTATTCGTTTTATTTCTAATGTATGTCGTATCTACTATAATATGATAATTGTTTTAATTATTTCTGGAAAATTAAAATGTTATACGCATTCATAAACATATGATTGTGTGTGTGTGGGGGGGGGGGGAGTATATGATCCCGGGTGGCCTAGCCATCCTAGACAAGTAAACAACCTACGCACGTAGCCACGTAAATGCTATGCATTTAAATATTGACTACGACAGCGAAAAGAAATTGTGGAATATTAAATCAACATAATGTGCGTATTATAATTTGTGGCCATCTCGTTGAGGTTGGACCTCGCCCGCCGTATGATCATAGTCATTATCAGCGAGAAAGTTCGCCAGCGACTGCAGTAGTATAATATGTAGGTGATCAGTACTCTTAGCTTGCACATACCACTACTATAGATTATTGTGTTTTAACTGATGTTTTTTTTTTTTTTATTATTATTATTCGTTTTGTTTCAATTATTATTTATTTGTGTTTCTGCAGATAAGGCTACTTTGAATAACATAAGTAATATTCTAAAAGACAGAAATAATACAAATTTTTATGTTTAATTAATATTTATTGCTAACTGTGTGCTACTTTTGCATTACTTTTTTCCTATTTTTCATTTTCATCTCAATAGTTTAACCTTCTTAAAAAACAATTATATTTTGAAATTTTTTTTTTTTGATCCTTAAGCCCGGAAACTTTGGCCATTAGCTGTTTGTAGGGTAATTGTGATAATTTTAAAGGTAGCTAGTGGTAGGGTTTGGTATGGTAGGGTTTTAACACGTGTGTATCTATATTTTTATTGGTTTGATTTTCAAGGCGTTATCATAATATTAATAAATAAATAATACTATATTGGTGATGGTTATTTTACACTTATATTAATAAGATGCATACTCATGTCCATAATTGTTATGTGATATTTGTTTTTTGGTTCTTATAATCTGCAAAGGAGAGCTTTCAGATAAACTAGAATGACAGTGACTAACGTTAATGATTCAATTAAATTAACTTGTCGTAGGGAGTGAGTGAGACAGTGAGTGACAAACAAATTGACCTGTGATTCTTATGATCGAATGCAGTGCCGGCGCTAGGTATTGCGGGGCTCTGGAAAAGATATTAGCCATTAGGTACCCCAGAGGAAGGTAAAATTCTAGCTTTTTTTAAATCAGGATTTAAAAAAAAATATATTATTTTTCTTCGAAATTTAAACATTAAAAATAATAATATTAGGGTATTCTTATCCTTTTTTTTTATTATAATGTGTTAACACAAAATTATTTACAAAGAATAAAATAATAACTAATTAGGTACATACAACAACAATATTATATAATGGAAGTAAGAACTATGAATTTTAGATACCTAATCAAATAAATATTTTGAGAATATAGCCCTTGCTCCTTCTATAATAGTGATAATACTACCATACGGACATACGGCAATACGCGGAAAGCCTTTCCAAATAAAGAACAAAGAAAACAATAACTTTAGTTTGGCTTACGTATAAACCGACTGCCTAAAGCTGCTATCTAGTGGTTATATGTAGTAGAAACGAGTTTATACATATAACCACTAAACATGTAATAGGTAGTCTCAATGTTTCATACGTCGTTATTAGTTTTTTAAATTTTTTTTTAAGGTTTCAAAAAATAATTAGAAAATTCAACACATTTTATAGATACAAATTATATTTATTGTTTATTATGAAGAAACTAATTTTGACAGTTTTTTTTAAATTTTATTTTGTTTTTTCATTTCGTGGTTTTGGGCATTTGCGTATTGCCTTATACGCATTGTTATATAATGTACATAAATATCAGTCATAACTTGACTCTTGTGCTCTGCACATCCCCATTGTAATTTAAAATTAATATTTTGGAGAAATTCATTAATTGTAGTTATTATCAAATACATTGATAGAATCTGCATGTGTCTTAAAACAAGATTCTAACTCCTTAATATATAAAAATATTGGGCGACTAGGGCGTGTTAAAAATCCTCTAGTTTTCATATTTAGTAACTCTGCTTCTGGGTCTGGTAGTATTCCATATATTTAGGTAGTATTTCATTTTATAAAATTCTATACCGGTTGTCATTGATAAACTAAACAACTGAAAATATCAAAAATGTTTTATATTTAAATATCATATCAAAAGTACTATAAATTAGATTTAATAATAGAAGAGCAAATGGTAATATAGTAATATATTAATATCATTCTCTGGTACTATTTAGTCCCCTTTCGGTTTATACTTTTTTAGTGACAAAATTCATACGGCACTTTTAAGAACTAACTAATATTAGTAATTACTTGTAGCTGAATATTTTTCGCATTTTTCGCATATAGTGGAAACCCGCCTTAATATTCGAATAGTTATTGAATAGTATATCAATTATTCAATAGTTTTGATTTATTCCTCACGTATTATATTATTCGATAGTTTTGATTATTCAGTCTTGTATAATATTATTTAAATTATTATTCGATAGTCAATACGAATAATCGAATAATATCCGATAGTACAATTTATTCAGTGGCCATCACTAAATTGTATACCCAATTACTTTTTGGTCTACCACAGAACCACCATGGCATCTATTCTATGATGGCATTCAAAACCTTGTGAATTTATTGACCAATAGAAAACGCCACCATGCAGTGAGATTGATCGTAAGCACGTCTTCGTGGCCGTCTCTTCCCTAAACATTTATATCATATTACGTCGTCACGCAACCGTCGCAACCATTTACCATACTATCTTTAATCGTGGTTCCGAGAGATTTTTTCCACAAAAATTTGTCCTGAAAGACCTTAGTTCCGCAATGTCCCCTAATTTTACTATTTATTCTTGCTGTGACCACGGTTGAAGATAGAATCAATCCAAACTGTAATCACAGAATAACCAGTAACCAGCTGTAACCAAACTGTGTGATAAGTGATAACCTCATAAGTGATAAATGGTGTTTTAAATTTTAATTTTTTGAGATGGTGAATGGTGATCCATGAGACCGGGACTTGAAGCCGTAATTGTTTGATGAACGATGATGATCAAAATATCAAATTCATTATAGAAATATAGAATTCATTTAAAATTCAATTACTACATTTTCTTTGTATTCATAAATTATAAATTAATATTTAGTCGAGTCTGCTACTACGATAATAATTACTATGTTTAGGAGCGTCCATACAGTCTATACTGGACTCAACAAGGTTGAAATTATTTTATTTAACGTTTTATTACTGCTACAACCATTTTTATTAAAAATGTGTTTAAATTAATCTTTTTAGCTCCAGCATTTGAACTGTAATGTACAAAATATGTTAACAATTGGTTGTGTGGGTCAAATACGATGTAGAAGTAACAAGCATTACAAACCGGAGTTCAAAAAGTTGAGAAGCCAAAAAGTAATTATAAATTATATATTGTTATGTAAACAAGATTTTAAAATCAAGATTTAAGTTTTTTTTATCTCATATCTTACTAGTAAGTTTGATAAAAATAGTAATGACTATTTTCTGTTATGATTTACATTTCTATTCACATTTTTACTATACCAAATTGTACATGTTCTATGCAGTTGAAATACAAAAAACAACAAACTTATAATCTATTATTGTGTTATATAGGTTTTAAAAGTGGAATTACCTGATTATGAAAATGAAAAATTAGATTCTGAGGATTACAGCCCAGAAAGGTTACGTACCAGATACAAAGAAAAAGGTATACAACCTACAAGACCGTGGATTGAGCGTACCACATTTATTAACAATACTGGTTCTATCATTGAACCTTATGTTCCACCAGAAGGAGATGGAAAAATTTCACCAATCAGTACAGCAGTTAAGTCTCAAATGCTTCACGTTAATAACACCGTAATAACATATTTATTATTTTATTTAGGGTGCTAAACAAAAAATTGAATTATTGAAAAAGAAAAAAGAAACTTGGCAAGCCATTCGTAAAATAAGACAGAATGAGGAAGAATTTGAATTATATCCTGAATTTATAACAAAAGCACAAGATATTTATCTTAAAGCCCACACAACTATGGTCAAGTTTGTACCTACTATTTTATCAAAGACATATATATATATATTATGATTAAAATTCATATCAAATTTGAATGTTTTCAATATTTTTTAGCAAAGACAAGCAAAACCTTCTTCAATACGTTACAGAAAAAGCCTATGTGGTAAGTAGAGAACAAATTGTAGTTTCCAAACTTATAACATATTGTTTGTATTAAAGGAAATGCTGCACAATATAGACAATAAAACATTACGTTGGTCATTCATAAAATCAATTGAACCACCTCGTGTAGTTCATGCCAGAGTAACAGATATTATAACTCAAGACAATTTATTTGCACAGTTAACTGTACGCTTTCACACAAAACAGGTATATATTTAAATATGTCAAGTCATCATTTAAATGTATTAATTACAAACCAACAGGCTTAATAATACTTATTTTTTTATTTTTTAGACATTATCAGTTTTTGACCGTTTTGGACGCTTAATTTTTGGTAGTGATGTGGTTGCTAAAGACGTCTTAGAATATGTAGTATTTGAAAAACACATTGTAAATCAATATGGAATGTGGCGGATACACGGAAAAATTATTCCCGATTGGATGCCTCCAAAAGAACCAGCTACAGTAACAAATATATTAAATATTGAAGCTGAGACAGAAACTGCCTTAGAAGCTCAGCCAGATGAAGCAAAATCTAAAATTGTACTTCCAGATGCATAATGAATTATAAGCATCAAATGTAAAAATAAATCATGAATAAAGATATAGATACTTATTATTTAAAATCGTTTATACATAACCACTTAGTAAAAATATAAAAATATATGATATACATAATATAAATACCCACTCCATAATAATACTGAATGTAAAAAAAATACATTTAAAAATACTCTTAATATGTATGTAAAATACATTTTCTTTATGTTAATTAACATTAATATTAGCAAACTTAATATGTAACTACTTTAATACACTTAAACAAAACTACTTGTTGGTTGATCTACGTACACAGGCTTTTTTATTTTAGTGTCAACTTTTTTTTTTATTTGATGTTCATTAGTTAAGTTCTTGGGTTTAGGCGGTAAAGGAGGTGGAAGATGTCTAGTAAACTTGGTACGATCGTCAGGTATGGGATTTGGCCGTTTAAATTCACCATCAATCTGCAGCGATTTATAAAAACGAGTTGACTCCCTGTTTCCACCATTACGTTCAGTTAACCTGATTGATTTACGGTGTTTTTTGTTGGTATCTGTAGTATTATTTTCTTTATTCTAAATATCCAAAAAAAATTATTATTCATATTTAATGATAAAATAAAAACATATATAGTCAAAATGTAAATACCTTTAAAAAGTCTGGCATTTCAAAGTTTATCTCTGTACCTCGTTGATCTTCTAATCTACTTCTTTGAGCTCGCTTTAAGCCCTCATATAAAGCTAAAAGTTGATACATAAATATTAAATATTATTCAAAGTATATTATAAAATGTATTATCAATAGAACATCATCTAAGATAATCATTTTTTTCTGTGATGAAACACGTTAATTAATATCGATCTTTAAAAAACATTAAGAACAAAGGTTACATTTTAATATCGAAAATGTCTGCTAATTTATCATAAGAAGTCTTGTATGTACAACAAAAATCATACTAGAATTTATAATTTATTCTCTCCAATATAGTTGATACCATAGCACCCATTCTTTTTTAAACTTAATATAACAATAACAGTAAAATAGTAATGAGTTTCCCCTGGAAAGATGTATAAACATACTCAAATTATTTAAAAATATGAACTATGTTCATAAAATGTATCATTTACTATACTAAAATATTTAATAATTTGTGAAGTCATTAGAACTAAACAATAGTATTTATCAGTAAAAACTACTTTAAAGAAGAAATGTATAGCATTAGTGGCCAATGGTAAGCACATTATATGACTAAACCAATATATTATTTACAGTACCATACTCTCTGTTGAATATCTTGTTGGCTCAAATATTGGGTACCTGTATGATAATAAGTATTTGGAACCAATACAAATATTTTAGAAAGGGAAGGTATTAAAACAAATAATTCATGAAATGACTGAATTAATAATTAGAAGAAAAGTATGCAGAATTTCATTCAATCCTAGTCAGTGTTTAATTAATTCTTTGACGAAAAAAAAAAAAACATTTTTAGTATACAGTATATTATTTAAATAGAACGTAACATTATAACAGTAGAATACAGTGGCGGCTCATGAAGTTCATTGAAGGTGAGGCATAAATATTTCCTTCATTTCCCACTATTACAATTTTGAACTTAACACCAATTACTGTTGATTTTTTTAATAATATAAAATTCTTTTTTTTTTTAAATAAAACCTTTTAAAATATGTCTTTCACAACAAATAATTATAAAAATAAAATTATGGTTTAAAAATAAATAATAAATATACAGTTAGTCAGTAGATGATTAGACCAACAAAATCTCGTAAATCGTAATAAAAATAGAATGCGGGCACAATCTGGATGGTGTCCGGCAACGCCGTATTAATTTGTTTTGAAAAGTGGGGGTTAATCTAGCACCATTGATCCGGCCACAGGGCACAATGAATTTCAGCTCGCCGCTCAATGCTCGTATGATATACGTCCGTATTGGATGCAAGTATTTGATAACATTTTTTTTTTCTATAATATTTTTAAATAATAAACCAACTATTTCATAGCGGAATAATCACCTACTGAATTTTAATAGAATATACATTTTGCTCCCATCTTTTGATTTTGTAGATGGCGCACGTGCCCGTGTACCACATAGCACAAGCCGCCACTGGTAGAATACCAAATTACCCATTGTTTTCCCAGTTAATCACAAAAAATGTCATAATTCTTTGTTTTTTAAAATAGCAAATAAACATTAAATCAATTTAAAATTGAAGAACCTACTTAACATTATATTATCATTGTTAAGCTATTAATAATAAAGATCAAATAATTACCATCACTTTCAGATTGTTTGTCGTTTTGTATTTTTGTAATTGGTTTTAATTTAGCAATAAGTGGTGGAAGTTTACTCAGTGTTTGTTTTTTTTCACTACTATTGATTTGTTGATCATGTATTACAAATTGTGATTTACAAGTCTTTTTTATTTTCTAAAAAAAAGTTGATGTTATAATTAAGCATGATAAATAGTAATCATAATATCCTTACTCGTTGTTTTTCATGAAATATTGAATCTCTTCTTAAAAATCTACTTATCAAACTAGAAGACTGTTCTGATCCCCATTCTTCAGACTAAAATAAATTAAAGCATACAATTATGAGTGAAAATGTTATATTTATTCATCTAACATTAATACAATTTTAATTTTTGAAATAACTAAATAAATTTTTTTTGGGCATCAGCTTTGTGTTATTATTGGTGTATTTTTTTGCACAACAAAAATATAGATATAATTATTTATATGTTCAATAAGATGTATCATTTATACACAGTAAACAATTTTTTTTTTAATTTATTATAATTATTTGTCTAGTACAGTTGCCTTAAGAAATGGGATAAGGTCATTCCTTATATCAGGTAAAAAAACGTAATATATTTAATATTCATCATTGGAACCAATATACATTTTAATTCAACAAAATCTTAATAAAATATTTGTACAAGGTTAATCAATAACTATATAAAAGTACTTAAAGGTTCAAATGCAAATTTTTTTCAAGGATTTTTTTCATATTATACTTTAACGAACTAAAATCTTCAAAATTTTAAAAAACCAAAAATAATCAGGAAAATAAATTTGAAAAAAGGATTTTTAGTGTTTTTGCGGTTGCAAATGAAAAGAACATATTATTTAATTAATTTTAATTTAAGGTGGTAGTATTGGATCAATAGTTCCAAATATTTAGGGCGAGACATTCAATATAAAAATAAGAATTTAGAATATTAAAGTTCATTGTTCTGGAAGTCAATTACATCAAACCATACCATATGTTTACTAACTTTTATAGATCCTTGATCTGATGGGAGTTTATTCAATTCTGGATTTTTGTTTTGCAATAGGTCTTCAAATACTTGATTAGTTAATTCATCCAAGTTATCCGGATCTTGTCCATTTCTTAGTGTAATATTTTGAGCAAACGATGTTGTACTACTGCGAGTCAAAACTTGAATTCGACGACTTTCTACTAGTGAAACATCCATATCTAGATCAATAACTTCATTTTCACTTATCTGAAATAACAAATTGTTATAAGTATAGGTTTTAAAATATATTTCAAGATATTACCAATACTCACAGAACACAGTGTTACCAGTTCAGTTTTATAACCGTATGAAGACAATATGGGACTTATCTCTTGTCCAATTGTTGAATCTATTTTACAATCAACATTTATGGTTTTTCTGTCAGGAAGATCTAATCTAAACCATATTCTAGGTTCAACTTTAACATCTAAACCATCCAGAACACATGAACTGCTATTTAAATCAATTATCTATAAAATAAGAATATTGAATTTAAACGATACTGTTTTATAATATATTTTATTAATGATTAACGTTTAAAAAAAAATTATTATTTGGTGCTGCATAGTGATGATTAAGCTAAGCTTTTTAAAATATATTAGTTAAAAATATAAAAACACATTTTTACTTTTTTAAATAGGGAGAGGCCTATAAGTTAGGTATAACAGATACATTTAAAAATAATATTTTTGTCAAAAACTATGAATTGGTACTAACATAAAAAACTGATATCCAATAAAACCACCAATAATTAGTAATTTATCGAACATAAATTTGTTAGTAAATAATAATAACAAATACACTTTAAGATATGCTAGGAGAATTTAGTTTTTTTAACAGTCTTGGTTCAAAAATCAGTTTTAAGAAAAACCAATATTGAGTATAAAGTTGTATTTGTAATACATTAAAATGATTTATTTTAACTGTAAACATATCATTTAAAAATAAATCATACCTGTTCATTGTTGGATTGAATTTTTACTTTGAAGTGTTTATAAGGATAACCACGTTTATCAAATAATCTCTGAATAAGAACTTGAACAGTTATATCTGGGGTTACGTGTAAAACCGTTGATGATTGATCGGGAAGTGTCACTCGACACAAACCAGATGTTAATGGAGGCTGCACAGTAGATTGACGTCTCCAAGATAATAATGATTTTCGACGACTTCCAGTGTTAACATGGCATTCAATAGTACTTGTATTATTTGTTTCTTCAATATCACTAACCTAAGAAATCAAAATCAAAAGATTAATATTTGTTAACTGAATTGCAATAACTGTATAACTTAACACAAAAATTAATATACCTTTTTGCTAGAACGTTCTAAAGATTTAAAAATAGTTGTGTCTTGTTCACTAAATGGTAAATGATCAGCTATCTGTTCCACTAAACACATTTTATAAAGATCAGACTTGACAAAACGGGGATAGCTATCAAACTTCATTAAATTGAACACTTGTTTTTGTGCCTAAAATATATTTTACACATTATTTATTGAACTTTCTTATTATATTATCCAAATCACAAAATAAGAGCAAACATGCCTGTAAAAAGAGATTAGGGTCAGCTTCTTCAATTTGTTCGATTGTAAGATTTGAAGCTTTTGAATCCACATTAACTGGTTCAATAGCATCACATGCTAAATGTTTAGCATATATATCTCGAGCAATTGCACATCGTAACTCTTGGTCTATAGTTGAATGGTATCGTTCACATGCGGTCCAAAAGTACAAATTCTCTGCACTGAATTCTTTTTTTAGAAACTCCTATTTAAATAATCAAACAAAGGTAATATATTAATAAATAATATTTTAAATTTTGTATTTTTTACATATAATAAGGGTATTATTTTTTTTACTCTTCAAAAAGATTATGTGCCCTACTGAATACGTTTTGATGGGCACCCACAAATTCACAATTTGCAATAAAATATTTAAAATATATATGCCGGGTTGCATGAAGAATTACTAAACATTTAACGAATCAATAATGAGCTAATGAGTAATGGTCCATTAAACATGATTTAGTGGCCCACAATTGGTCCATTAAATTTTATTGGACCGTTAAATTAATAAATTGTTCATGCAATCCGGCAATAGTATGTACAAATTGTAGAAACTTGACTAGAAATTTTTTTTTTATTTAACCCAAACCAAACTTTCAAAAACTTTCAAAAAACATAATAATGATGTCAGCAAAATGACGGGAAAAAATACAAAAATATTACTAAGTTCCTCACAATATTCCCAATTTTTTAAACATTTGTCACCATAAGAAAAGCAGAATTTGTATTAAGTAACATTTTAATAATAATAAATATATATAAAATGTCACTTACTGCAAAGTTTTGAGAAGTTATCGGATCTTGCAAAACTCTCTCAAATGTTAACGTCCAATCTTGAGCTTGACTGGTTTTTGAATTATTCTGAAATATAAAAATGGAAAAATTAATATAATTCACTAATGAAAAAAATAATTATCATTTGAACTTCAGATTAAATTTCAATCTATAATTTTTTTAATTTTGTATACCTTTAGATCAGTGATTCTTAATGTGAATTAGGGTGATTTACAATATTGTGGGGAATTTTACTTTAAGAGGCTATTCTCCTGTCAACTATATTTTTATAGTTTATGACTTATAGATAACATTACAATTTATAACAGTGTAGAAGAAAACAAATAATTTAACTTAATTTTAAAATTATGGTACAAATTAATTGATATATTTTACGGGCAAAGCTCTTTTATACAAAATATATATTGATTGTGTAATTATAAAGGTAGAATTAAGTATAAACAATAATTCAAAATAAGTAATAACAAAAAAATATTTTAACTAAAAACTGAGGGTTTGTCATTAACCTTCTAAGCCAGAAAAAAACTTAAATATTAGTTAATAATTAATGTACTTATTTTTGTACAAGCAGTAGGTACAATGTACAGTGTTTTGTGACCGTGACTATTATTGTAAGCAGAGATAAACGCTATCGTAATCTCCAAATATATCACAAAAAATAGAACAAATATCTATATTTCATAATGTGCGGAAAAGCAGCATTAAAGAAAAATATATTTGGCGGTCCAGTTATTTCCCCTTCACTAGCTGATCTAACCCGTGGCTGCCTAGTGCCTATTGCCAACCCCTGTGGTAAGCGGTTCATAGGAAGTTTGTGGTGGCATATATATTATATAATATTATATGGCAATAAATTATGTTTGTATAATTTATATTTTTAGTAGATATTTACATCCAACTATAAATGTATAAGATTTAGGTAAAAAATAAAAGTACCTATATAGTTACTAGACAATATGCTAGAGTGGCCGCCATCCCCCACCCGGGCATGCCAGGAACCGACGGGTGCCCACTAGAAATTCTGGCAAACAAACACACACATATTCCATAACCCCTATAGTCCCACAACCAACAGCTAATGGCCTCAGTTGCCGAAGCTTAAAGAAAAAAAAAAAACCAATATGCAAATTTAAGTATGTATGGCCAAAAACTTAAATAAATTTAATATTATATTGTGTACATCCCTGATATAACTAAGTCATTATTTAAAAAAAATTGACAGGTGTCAGTGAGATTTTTGAAAACCTAAAGAGGGCATTGAGTAACAAAAAATTTAAAAACACTGGCCTAGATAAATAAATTTAAAATAATTTAGAATAATTTTGTAACTATATAAATATTTTAAATTGTACATATAATAAATAGATAACTTAAGATAACTATAGATATTATACAAGTATTACAAATAATTTACAATAATGGCTCATTATGAAATGATAAAATTCTAGAGAAAATCCTTACAAATTGATAAAATTTAATTGGTGTGCTATTTAAACAATAATTACCACAATTAAAATGTAATCAGTAAAAATATTTAGAGTTAAAATATAATACAAATGTTGTTATATGTACCGTGGTTTTGTTTTCAAAAGAATTTGTTCGCCTAAGAACACGCACAAAAGGACTGTTGGAGAATGTAATACAACTAATTTTACGAAAAGGAAGCATTTCCTTTGTTATAAAACATAAATGAACTAAAAATATTTAATGAAATACATCTTCTAAGAATATGATACCTGTATGTCACACTAAACTTAACATTTTCACATAGTTCACATACTCATATATTATTTTGATTTTCAATTATGTATGACAGACACATGTCACGGATATTCAAGTGACGTCATATAGTAACCTACCTATCATCACATTTAAAATTGTAATTAGAATTACATATAATGAATACTAATGAACTCAACTCAAGAACATGTAATATTATGTTTTGGGAAACCGTTATTAAAAACTTCATAAATCATAATATTAAATGTTGTAAACATTTAATAAGAAGTGTAACATTAACTAATTTATATTTTCAACTATCAACAACATAAACTATAAAAACACATTGCTGAATTTTCATGATAAAAATGTATTATTATGATATTTAGTAATACTTGTTTTTATTATATAAAAATATAATTTATAATTTTTATTTTATTACAATAACTATTTTAATCAACATCATTGTTATTATACTATAATAAGTATTAATAACTTTTACAAGCCATAATGAAATTATTTTTATTTTTATTTTTATTCATTCTTTCAAAGAGATAATGTGCTTCACTGAACAGGTTTGTGTGGGGGCGCCCCACAAGATCTTATATCTAACTTAATTACTATTTATAATAGATATAATAAAATGATAATATTTTTATTTTTTTTATAATATACATGCTAGAGCCCAAAGTAATGTAAAATATAAAATAAATATTTACAATAACTTAAAGATAAAAAATTATATAATTATAAGAAAAGGTAATAATGTTCATAATTGATGTTAGTAAAGACCCAGTTGATGAATTTGTAGGATAATTAAAAATAGGGACTTCATTGCCAATACTCTTAAGACAATTAATAGGATAGTTTAGTAAATAATTAGAAGAATAAAATGAAATAAAAAATGAAGAACTGCATCTAGTAAGACATGGTGGAACTCTAAAATTTAATTGATGAAGGAGAGAAGGGCAGTCAATTAAGTTAGATAACAGCTTTGTAATAAATGAAATATTTGTGATGTGTCTAAGATCAGCAAGACTGGATAAATTTAAAACTTTACAGATGGGCTCGTAATCATATGGAGGACAATGTAGTTTCAGTAAAGGCAACAAATTACAGGAATTTAGGTTAAACCATTTCTATCATTAGAGATTCTGTCACAATTAAGGGTCCCAAATATTTATATTATATAATTTATAAATATTAATATAATAAATATAATTTATAAATATTATACATAGAAGTTCACAATCTCATTATTTAATGTAGCTTGAATTGTGAAATTTATATTAACCAAACATGTTTTTAATCTTGAATCACAGACCTTATACTACAAAACAAAAACTGTGTAAGACAACAGTATTGTGAGTAGTGTACAAACATCTAGCAGTGATTAGGCACTCTCGACAACAAAATACAATAATCTATATGTTAGAAACAAAATATTACACTAAGCAATGAAAAAGATCTAGATAACTTGGATGAATCAACTAATCAAGTATTGGAAGACCTATTGCATAACAAAAATCCAAAATTAAATAAGCTTCCACCAGATCAAGGATCTATATATGTTAATAAACATGTGTTATATATATTAATTCTATATTAAAGTTCTATACATTATTTTGAACCAGAACAATGAACTTTAATATTCTAAATTCTTATTTTTATGTAGAATGTCCACGCTTTGAATATTTGGAACTATTGACCAAATATGTACTATCATATTCAGTAAACAAGCAAGGAACGAGCACCTACTGTGTTGTTACGTTCCCATACACACATTGCTTGTCCAATAGTATAAGGTCTGTGTCTCGAATAAAGTGTTGTTACGTTCCCATACACACATTGCTTGTCCAATAGTATAAGGTCTGTGTCTCAAATAAACTAAAAATTTAATTGATTTTAATTGAAAGTTTTGCTTCAATTAACAGAAACATTAACAGTGTGAAATGAAATATATTATTGTAAACCCAAAGATAACATTGATTAACATAACTTATCGCAAAATCTATTTACTTTTATCATCAAATATAGATACTTCTACAGTTCTATATCTACAGCTATCAAGTATAAGAAATAAAAATTGTTACTAACTAATTAAAATATCAACTTACATAAAATCCATCTGTTTCTGGAATGAAATCTTCAGTTCCTTCTTTAACATTTTGTAAGCTTCCCCATATGTTAACAATACAATCCTCGTCATTAGTTTTAAAGTCTTCCAAACTTTGAGTAACAAGGGGATATCGTGAACATTCAAATTCTGTATTTGATTTTGTTTTGACATCTGATAATAATATTTCTTGACTTCGATAACTGCTTCCCAAACTCATTCCTTCACATGAATTATTTTCATATTGTACACTACTCTCACTTTTTGATCTACGGGGCCCAGGAGATCTGCTTAATATAGTATAATCAGGTCCTAATTGACTAAATACAAGATCAACTGAGCTAGTACTTAGTGGTGAACGACTTCTAGCTCCTCGTTCAACTACATTATCCTTAGGAGTAATTGAATCTGAACAATCTACACAATGTGTAGCCATTTCACCAACCTTACAAAAAATATATAATAATTATAATTTATTAAGCTAAACAAATAAATAATAATTACTTGTTGTATGTGTAAACATTGATTCTGTACATCAACCATTAATATTCTATCTGTCTGCATACTACAGTAATCCTTATATCCAATGCCTGAATCACTATTGCTTGTTGTGGTTGTCGTGCTATCATGACTTGGGTGTGGTGAATTTCCAACAACCGACATACGATTAGCATCATTTTTATAATACTTTTCGATAGCAATAACAACGTTATCACAGTTTGGAGGGAATTGAGTGCATACACCAGTCGAATCTCTGACACATGTGATTTTAAAACTATTAGCTTGTGCACAATGGTCATCATGTGATACTGGGTCTATAGCAAATACATGACACGAATTGGATGGCTCATCATCTATAGATGATATAGTGACAACACCAAAGTATTTGCTATTTTGGTCAGAACTGGCAGCACAAAACATGACACGACTACCCGGATAAACAGCTAAAGTTACTCCTGCATTATTTTGTAAGCAAAGACTGGATCCATATCCTGTCATCAAAACAGCAGCATGAGAACGTTTTTCTGCTTTCAAACGTTTAATACAGCTTTTTACAACCTAATTTAAAAGAAATTAAAACAATTATAAGTTATTTAACAACATAATAACTCTATCTAATACAGAGAGTAGGTTAAACATATTATAGATATATAAGTAATATATACGTATATAAGTTTGAATAGTAATTATTAGAATGTGTTATCTGTAAGTTACACACTACACAGGCTTGATTATTTTTTTTTATACATATTATAAACAATATATAGGAAATCAACAATTAAAATTAACGCAAAAATGATAAAAATAATATTAGATTAAGATAAATATCATATAGATACAAAATATTTTTATGAATTATTACAAATAAACTATTTAAACATACATTATTAATTAAAAAATTCAAGTAATAGGTAAGTACCTACATTATTTTTACTTTCTTCATATACATCAAGTAAGTATGGTACCTAATTGAAATGAAAAAAGTCTGAATTTTGAAAACTTCAAGATTTAAATTCAAACCAATAATATTCAACCTACTATATTCTATTATCTTCTCAATAAATTAATTTGCGATTAAAAATGTCTTTAAAGCACAATTTTGGTTTAATCAAATAGCAATAAAATGCACACATATGACATATAGTTAATACATTTCTAAAAATTAAAAACCAAGAAGATTTACATGCCGATCACTGACTTGACAAGCGTTTTGGTAGATACGATACCTACTTATACTTAGAATTATATTTTTCTCAGTTAAATTTTAAAATAGAAACTATGAAAAATCTTTGCTTTTCAAATTATGAATTGTAACTATCAATTAGTTAATAATATCTTAAACAGAAATAATTAGTAGATTTAAAATTACTAACTTGTAGCCGAGATCCAGCAGGTATACATGGCATTTCAATTGAACCTAAATACCTCACAACTATTTGAAAATTATAAATGGTTACTGCTTCTTTATCATATATTGAACAATTGTTATTATTTCGATTGCAAGGTTTTGATATATGAGCAAACTCCATTCCATAATCTGCATCATCATTTCTCATTTTATTTACATTGATAGGAGTTAAGGCTGGCCTAGATTTGTGTGGATATTTTGGACGTTGTCTTCCTAATTCATTTTTAAATTCTTCATCAGAGCTGTCAGAATAATAATTCTCAGCTATTTGTAATCGTAAAGCAGATTGACATCCACCGATTAATTGTACTACATCATCATGTAATAGTTTACTAACATTATGGTTGCTGACAGCTACCAAATAGTCGCCTGCTCTAAGACCAGCCTCATCGGCAGGACTACCAGGAACAATGCAACTAAGTATGCATGGCTGCTGCCCAGAAATAGTAAATCCAAATCCATTTTTGCCTCTATTAACTTCTACCATACGTACACCATAGTTGGGTCGTTTCTTACGTCTTCGTACGGGATGCATTGCAAATAATTAACTTACATCCTCGAAGATTTCAATTCTCTGATTTGTAACTAAACTTGGTTTAATATTATTTAAAACTGTCACGTCACGAACAAAAATGAACACTTTCCAATAAAAATGATTGTCCGTAAATATAGGCTTACAAAAATATCTCGAGACTAAACTACCTTCAATTTTCTAAAGATAAGGCCATTAAATATTCACTATAAACAGTAATTGCACTAGAATAGTAGAATGGAATGTTAATAATATTTGATAGAACTATGATATTTTAATGATATCCATTATAATATTATGCCAACCACGAACTTTCGACAAAATAAACCAAGGTTCAATTATAAAACCGTTATAGTTACCACTGTGGTAACAATAAGATATAATCTCATGTGGCCTTATCACATTATCAATTGCTATTATTTTTGTTATCTGACTTCAAACCACGGCTATTGATACACTTATGATATAGGTTCTACTTTTTAATACTTATTATAAAATTGTCACATTTTTCAGATTTTTAATTTTGCTAAAACAAAAAAACTGTTTGTTAGATTTAAATAGCAAGTACATCAATATACATTGAAAGAAACTATTTATTTTGTAAATGAATAATATTTTATCTTAATTTATTTCTCATCAATTTTTGTATTTAGTTAAAATGACTAATATTAGTATTAAATGTCAAAAATGTCGATTTGAATTAGTATCAAGTGAGAGTTCATCGATTCTTGATTGCCACGAAAAGCAAATTCAAAATACAGCTAGAGTTACATATAGTTGTAACGATAACGTAATGGAAAATAATTGGTATATATCATCTACTACTTTACCTGAATGGATAAATGCAGCTGTCGAAGAAGTAAGTTCATCAAATCAATTAATTGTACTAACAACAATTGAAGTAATACATCAATTATCAAATTTTTATAGGTTTTGTTGTAGAGAGTAGAGACTTGTACTGAGATATCAACTATTGTTACAATTTTATGTTTTCTCTCACCTCAATTGCGGAGATAATTTATATGACTCCTAGCTTCTTTATTACTAGTCCCTCTACTTCAATCAATACTTTAATGCAACATTCCTTCTCAAAATACACTTCATATCTAATTTACATATGTCTATTCTTCAACTTCTAATTAAAATCATTTAAAACTACAATTTAAATAGGTAATATGAGATTTACAAATAAATACTATTAAGTAGAGTTCTAAATAATATTAACCTATCATACTTCAGTTTAAAGTATCACAGTGTAATACTATAATCCGACCTGTTGACGTGTATGGTCTATTATTATCAAATAAAGAATCAATATTTCGATATCCTATACAAAGTATCAGTAAAATGTATGTAAAAGAAGTATGTTAGTTAACTTTAGTGCTACTTAGTAGTTAAACTTTATTTTTAAATTAATTTTGTTGGATAATTTTTTTTTTTCATGAAAATTGTGATAGGTATTAATATATTATTACAATTCCATAACTATTTATATGGTTACCAAAATAAATGTTCACTAAAAATTCTTTTATCTGTTTCAGGATGATTGGCAAAAGGGTAAATTGAGTTGTCCAAATTGCAATTTAAGAGTTGGTTCTTTTGACTTTGTTGGTGGTATGAAATGTCCATGTAAAAAATATGTATTACCTCAAATCCATGTAGTTAAAAGTAAAGTAGATATTTATTTTCGATAAAAATTGTTTACTCATCTTCTATTAAAAATACGTATGATTTATTGATTTTTGTTAATACATAAAGAGTGTAATCTTATTCCAATATACTACAACAACAATTAAAATGTTTTATTGATTGTTTAGAATTTTATATTTGCACCTGTACAATCAGATTTCCACTCTAAATAAATTTGAATTTTTGGTAACTCGGATACTTTATTTTATAGTTATTAACATTAACTTAATTGCTAAAAAGTAAAATTGAAAATGTAATGTTTTTATGTATTTTGTACTGTTAATATTAAGTAAATCAATTATTTAATGTTAACAATAATAATATAATGAAAATTGTATACAAGCTTCCTCATACATATGTCAACTTTTATTTTTTGCTAATCAAAAACCAAACCAGTTGGGAATGGTTTTGTGCAGTATTCTGAATAATATTACTTCTGCCCATAGAAACTCTTCTATGTAATAAACAAATAGTCGATAGGGATCAACAGGGCCTTTTTTTATCTTGCAATATAAATAATATTATAAAGTATAATTGGTGTAATCATTCTATTAGGTAAGTACAAAAACTGCTACCCCTAACTAATAATCATCTTAAATTATTCATTATTTCAAAAAATAATACAAACTATTTTATTGTTATTTATTAAATATATATATTTTAGGTTTTTACTGAGAATAAAGTGGAGAATGTAAGACAGTAGTCGTTGAGCGTAGTGAAAACAATATTTTTAAGATGATATTGTGTGTATAAAAAACATTACTAACTATTTTACTAATGCATTCCTATGTACAACAATAATGAATTGTAGGGACTGCAAAGCTGGCCACTTCATTTTCACCGAGGTTCCAAGTTGTATCATAAAGATCGTTTTTTAAAGATTCTGCCTCTCTGAAATCACTTTCATGTGCCCAATTAAATAGTTTGTAGTGTATGTAATAAATGTATTTTTTATATTAGTTAGCACATTGATGGACACTGGACAATACTGCTATAGCCCTTAGGTACATTGTTAGAAGTACAAAAACTGTTTTAAAATTAAAAACACAGTTATGATAGCATTACATTTTTCAACGGTTTCAATGGTAAATAATATTTTTTTATTCTGGTATAGCTCAAAGAAATTAAAAAATTTTAAATATCATTTGAAAAACTTTCTCATAACTTTTTTAACTTGTCGTCTTTACCTAAATTATAACGAAAAGCACCTACTCTATTATTTAAAATGTTTATTGATACACTTGAGTTGCTCATCTGTTTAGCTTCAATAATAACGTGAATTATTATGATAGTCAATAGATGCCGATATGATGATTGTATTTTTCTGGTAAAACCAAAGAACCTCTTTTTATGTGTAAAAAATGTATATTGATTCAGGTGAGAAATGTCTCTGTCCCAGAGGGAAGTCCAGTACCACTGAAGTTTAAGGAGGGTAAATGTCCAAATATCGTAAATGACGATGTAGGAGGACCTCAGGACAGTGGTTGTACTGCTGTCTGGCGTCTGCCACTGCAGTAAATTACTACTACGATAATAGCACTAGTATTTGAAAGTAGTTTTTTTCCTCCGAGATTTTCAACTGCCCGCCAATATAGTGGTGCCTAATATACTCGCGACTTGCCACTTGCCTGATCACCGGCTGGCGGCAATGATCATGATAAGCACTCAATGTGCATTTATAAATCACAAAATTAAGCTACAATAATAAATCTAAAAAAAATGACCCAATATAGACAAGAAAAATTAAAAGTAAAGTGATGAATAGAAAATCAAATTAATTTGTTTTTCCAAAATCTAGTTCTATTTTTAAGGTTGGATATTTTTGTTATTCCAACGATGCCTCAGATAAGTTGATAAGATAACAAAGACAAACAAAATATACAAGTACCTAGTACCTACACAGGTAAGTACATGAATATTACTTTCCTGTGTTATATTACTAATATTATCCTATGCAATTAGTTTTCTGATTTTGAATTCTTGCACATTTTGTCATGGTGTATTGTTTAACCAAATACTATTTCCCTGATTTATATTTTCATACATTTTGAATTCCTAAGAATAATCTTGTAAAATATTTTCATAAAATATACTTTTCCTACTTTAATTTTACTAAGTACTAAGAAGTGTTTTCCAGTTATTATTAGTTCTCATAGTAAAAGCATTCTCATAAAATTTTCTCGAAAATTACGCGGCAGCCCCTACATCATTAGTCATTACATTATTATGACTTAACATACCAGCAATGCCCTTGCCCTACCCACACTTTTTCCTATCACTATAGCAAATTTCATAACAGCTCCTTTAATCACACTGCCCCATCATACTTAACTCTCCTCTCTCACATAGTCACATTACCTAACTACCCTCTACGTCGTCTAAGGCGCAAATCGCCACTTGATCTATATTTAGTATTATACTACGACAACTTCCCCCTCCCCCCAAAGTTTATAAATTGGAAGTAGTGTCAATGGACGTTCTCTTACCCTTTATAAATAAAAAAAAATTAAAATGTCAATAACATTTTTTTCATCAGGTAAAAAAAATTGATAATATAATACAAGGTTCCTCATACATTGTTACAATAGCAATTGAAAAATATACAATATATATAAAATCAAAAATTTTGAAAATTATTTTACAATTAAAAATGTATAAAATGTTCAATTTGTATAGCTGAGGACTGAAAATGCAATTAATATTCCATGTAAGTAATTTATACTGTAACCAATCCAGTAGAATTTATTTGGTGCTATTGTTAAGTAGATAGTATTTTCAATACATTAATTTTTGTTTGAAAATTAGTGTAACCTTAACATAATTCTTGACCTATTTGACTATGACTGCTGTTTTTATTTGATTCTAAACAATTAATATTTTATAGTGTGTAAGAAAATAATATTTTAAACAAAATGTATACAAAATGTATTTTATACAATTATTGATTAAAATACAATGTTTCTTTTTGAAAAACTTTGTTGATTTTTATATTTTATCACAATAAATGTTAAGTACCTATTCTAATAAGTATACAATGTACCTATCTAATAAGTAATAAATACAGAAAAACATCTCTTAAAAGTGCAACGTTTTTAGTAAAACTTATCATACTTACATGTTATTTTATATGGAAATTCAAATAATTAATAATTGTACCTAATAATGCGCATATGGCATATAATTAATAATTTGTATAATATAATTTATTGTGAGCCATCAATATTATGGTAGATTGGTAGGTATTTAATTTATTTTAAATGTTCATTTTTCAAATTTTTTTTAATAAATAAAACAGTATTTTAAATTCTAATGCTGAATTCCATAAACAATCACTGAATCACTAAACATTTATTAGGTAATAGGTATTGACTATTAAATAGTCCTTAGTAAGTTAGACGTTAGTCCTTCATTAGTCCTTACTCCTTATGGTCCCTTAAACATAATTTAACTAATAGCACATTATTGGAATTTTTAAATTATTTAAATAAATCAGTTGAGTATACAATCCGGACAATCCGGTCATAGGCAAAAATAGCGTTTGATTTATTTTTTTGGGGGGGATGGGCTTAGCCCCTAATGCCTCCCATATTTGCGGCTACGAATCCGACATAACTACATAAGCAATATGGTCTGATCGCAAATGTCCAGATTTTATGCAAGTCAACGCTTACACATCAATTGCTTACCCATATTACAATCTATAGCCTACTTTAATTATACATGAATAATTGCCTAATCAGGTGGTGATATTGAGTTTTTGGAGAAAATTGACTGTGATATACGATAAACATAATATACATTATACATGTTGTGTATGAATAGCTTAATATATTTTTATGTAAATTACAACGTCTAAAAATGTACCTCGAGTATGATACAAATTTAACAATATAATTTACCACGAACCATTAAAAAAAATACTATTAAGGTACGGTTTCCCTGCAGCGTCTAGACGCAGCGTCAAGCGTCACTACCGGTCTGGACGTAGGTTGCGTCTAGACGCCGCGTCCGACGCAGCCATGCTGTTCTCGCGTCTGACGTTGCAGGGAAACCGTACCTTTACACTAGTGTCATTAGACATGCAATGATCCACGGTCTATCTTAAAATCTGATTGATGATTAAATTTATTAAATTTATTTTGAAGTAATACCACTCTCATAGTCAAGATCCTATAATCAAGTAGTAAATAACCATGGAGGTGACGAACTGACGAATCCTCTTCTGGAATCTGGGCACTGGCTCTACTCCACTAAAGACTATAAACGTATTTTATTATTTCGCAGCGGGCCCTGGTGTACAGTTATTATCCTAGAGATAGCTTAAAATACTGTGTTTATGCATAACCAATATTATACCCATATGTTTCAAATTAAATTATTTGGACGTAAATAGGAATTTCGTGTATCTTAGAAATCAATTGGTAAAACTGATCATTATGAGTTGTGAGAAAATCCATGAGAGAATTCGATGTAATAATTGCATACGATTTAATTAAATATAAATAATATACTTGCACGCCGTTAAATAGCCGCTGCTGAAACACGATACTTCATAATGGTCAATCTGTGCTTAATCTACCTACTTTACCAGGTACTACTGTACTAGGTACTCCTCCAATCAAGATAATAGATACGGCATTGTAATGCGTAGCTATTTTCGTGTCGAACGTTAAATGCGGAGTCCAACGCGATAACGCTCGAACGCGCGCCAACACTAATGACCGATTCCTACATCATCCACACGTGTCCACACGCGAGTTACGACCACAGTTCCACGGCGCGACGTTCGCGTCTCCTCCGAGTTCCGAGACCAGGGCTTACGGTGATTTTTATTAAGATTATAAAAACATAAAGTCACCGCGTCAAACGTTTTACAATAATTCCATTAGTCTGTGTGTAGGTTTGGCACACACGTTTTACCTTGGTACGTCGTCAACGACAACGACTACTTCAGTTTTCGTGAGTGAATTTCTTCAGCGTATAGTATTTATTTTCTATGTTAACATACATTGTATTTTAATATGTCATTTTATGTCTGCGGAATTCTAGAAAATGTACGCAAATTACAAACCACAATTCGACCGGGACGGGAGGAAAAAAAATTTAAGAGAAGGACTACCAGCTTATGCGTATTCACGGTACTCACTTTATTTACCTATTTATTTCGTTATATTTTTCTTAGTAGGCAGGTGCCTTGTAAAATTCCAGATAGGTACCCACTTCTTCTTGGCTACCTAACTGTTTAATTGAGAAATGTGTTTAATACCTAATTAAAAACTTAAAATTATGTTTTAGGTATGATATTCGAATTTATTAGTGGTTATGAGTTATAATTGTATTTATATTATATTATCAGTTATCCACTAGAAATAGGTTGCTTCATTAATTGCTTCTAGAAATAATTTCCAACTTCAAAATAGTATGTTACTTTTACTTAATAGAAAATTTACCTATTTAAATTGTTAGACAGTTAAATGTTGTATTAGTTCAGCACTAACCAATATAAGATACATTTTTTTCTTTATTGGAGAAATGAAACATTTACAATCTGTATACAATAAGTAAATATGGTATTTTATATAATATACTAGGCGTGGAGAAATGAAAGAAGAGGGCATCCAATGACACTTCTTCAAAAATGATAAATTCGTTTTTTGTTTAACATAATGATTATTATTGAGTAATTAATTGTTGGAGGTAATGAGTTTGTTAATGATTTTGGTAAGAAGAGATGAGGGGAGTCATTAGTGCTTTGAGTTCATCAATGAATGACAGAGTTTGAGAGAGGTCTGGTCTGCAGAGGTTTTGCTAAAATGGTTACGGTGGTTTTCAGTTTGTTTTTAGTAGCCTAAGAGTATGTGCTTGGAGCAACAGAATTATAAATTGAAATAGTGTTTTAAAATATTAACGGTACAGGTACTTTTAAATAAATTGATATTTCTCGCCACAGACTCAAAAATACTGAACCTTTTTCATTAAAAATTGTATCAATATATTCCTTAAGACTCAAGAAGGGTTGGTAGCTTCATATTTCCATCCCTATAGGCGGCTTTTGAGTGGCTCACACATGTATTTTGTTTAGGCTCATGAAAATTGAATATTTTTTAATTTATATGTAAAGTTGTATTGTAATGTATTTTGTCATTCAGGCAATAGGCCCCTTAGATGTTAGCAATTTTGGACACACTTGGAATTTGACATTTATCACGTATTTCTCGTGTGATGCACCAAAACTGTGTTTTTAACAATTAGTTTATGCCAATCATGCATGCTTTACTTAGCACCTACATATCCAAGGGTGTCCATGTAAACTCTAAAACTCAGCATTTTCTTATGAGATTTTAATCTGCGTGGTTTGTGTTTATTTAACACTATTATTTCATATAAAATATGTATACAGAGCTAGCTCCTCACCCCCATTTTTCATTTAATAATGATTTAAAATTCTGATTTTTCGGAATTTTAAAACAAAGATGGCTAAATAAGTCATAAAGACAATATTTTCAAATATTCTTTGATTTCAGTTTGTTATTAGTTACACATAAGAAAATAAATTACTTATTTGTTATTACTACCCACCACATGTGAAATTTCTACCTAGGTTTCATTTACCCCTAGTAATATAGATGTTAAATTTACCAGGTATAACCTAATAATATTATATATAGGTATGGGAAAGAAAAAAATTTAAAAATTATAAATGAAGATAATTGTTTAATTGAAGTTTTAGTGCTTTTAGGAGAACAGCAGTAAATTATCAAAAATATGGATTATGTTTTAATAAGTAAAATAAGTTTATATACCTACAGTAATTAAGGTGCCATTTACATTTTAAATTTATGTGCAGTGTCCATGGATAAATATCATTATATATTCTTTTTTTTTTTTTAAAATCAATTAAATATTTTATTTTTAAGTTTTTTCTTTTATGTCTACAATTTAGAGGAGTTGAGTTACGCAGTGATAAAAATCCTTACTTGTGTATGCAATCTGAAGTGTATGATCCACGAAGAAATGTTCTCAACATAAGCTATCCTATAAATGGTAAGTTACTACAATTATTATTTATATGTATGAAACCATGAACCATACATTTTGTATTTTTGTATCATCTTTATATTTTACAAAAAGTCACTCAAAAGCATTTGAGAAATTTACAATTTTACAAATTCACTGTTCTTTAAAAAAAAAACAATTTAAGATTATTAATGACTAATATTTAAGGGGAAAAAATAATTTTTGAAGAGCATTTTGGTTGGAAATACTGCTTGAATACTTTCAGTTACATATGAAAGCCATATTTAGTCATTTTTCTTTTCCAATGAAATTTATTAAGGTTATTCTAGATGTATGATTTAATACTTAATTTTTGTGATTTTTAAAAAATAATTTCTTTGAGTTATCATTTATTTTGTGAACTAAAGTTAATGTATCGTTTTTTAGGTCCTGAATTTGAGCTTCCAAATGAAGAACAAATATCTTATTATGAGCAATTAATGATGATGAGCAATGAGACTATTGTACTAAGTAATTTCTTAGATAAGAAAGAAACTCTGGTAAATATATTAATTTGACTCATTTATTTTATGTCAAGCTTTATGTTTAATTCTGAATGTGATTAATGATAATTTTATCTGTTAATAAACATTCATAATTTTAAATGTAGATTATAACTGTCTTTTATATTTAAGTATATCAGCTATTTTTGGGGGAGCAGTTACTATAGGTACTCATATTAATGTTATTCGATCATCTCATTGATACAATAAAAAGGATTATTGTTATTGTATTAATTATTACTAGTTAAAAATAAAGAAGTACATAAATTCACTAAAAATATGTGAGAATTAAATGATTCAGGTTATAAAAAAGCTAGATTTTTTTTCATTCATAAAATTACAATTTATCCTTATCCTTATAATGAATGTATTTCAAAACCCAAACATAAACAAATTTATTTTGTACTAAAAATCTATGAATTTCACGGGAGAAAATTCCCAATTTTACCAATAAAACATTTATATTTAACATTATGACAATTTTAGGATGAAACACTGCGTACCCAGGGATGAATCAGGATATTAATTTGGCCTGGTAAATTTAGTTAGGTTTACAAATGTATGTATAACTTATTAATTCTTTTGAGCCAAATTTTTTATAAATGCTAATAAAAAAAAACTAAATAATACACTAGTGCACTAGTTTCTTGGTTGATATTTTTTTTTTGAGCTATTTGTTGCTTTATTGATGATCTCACTTGTGTCAATATTGAAATGCAGATATCTTTTAATGGAAATTAACACTAATTCCTAAGGTATGAGGCAATCACAAAAAGCTCGAAGGATTTATGTTAGCCACATTGTTTTTAACCACATGTTCTGGTAAAAGTAACTTAATTGGTAGATCATTTATGTTGACATATTTAATTTACTCAAGAATATTGGTACAATCAGAAATCAAAATTTGTTGCTCGGATTTGTCAAACTACTTTCAAAATAACTATTTCCTTTCCTATTTTCCATCTCTGGAGAGGTTGGGGCCTACACCTTTAACCTAGAAGTCTCTAAGATGCCACTAGGACCTAGAGTCTTGGTACCAGAAATGGAAGGTGTAGGAGGAAGCTATTACTTGTCATACTTCAACTCACACATACAAATATTAATATACAATACATCACAGCTTTCGCATGTAAAAAAAAAGAAAAAACCGAGTGCTTCAACAAGCTATAACTTAAAAACGAAATATTTCCATAGATATTGATTGCTCTGAAGTGACAACACGAATCTTCCCAGCTGTTGCGATTGTCTAGTCTCAAGTTTGCCCCTTAACCTGTTATTAATGTACTTTAAAGTTGATACACTACATGAAGCCATTCTACTGGGAAAGTTACTAGTATCCTTACCAGTCCAATCTGTGCCTGTATATACCTCAAAATACTTACTTATGTATCTAATAATAACATTATTTCTATAGTTTTTGTGTTTTACTTAATCTTAAAACTAATTATATCCTTACTAAATATGTCATGTTTTTGTACAACTAGTGTATATTATAAAAATAGTCATTTTTATTAGTTGAAATCATTAATATTATAATAGTAATTAAGCCATGTTTTTGTTATGTTATCAATCTATAATTCTTCTAATGCATTTATAGATTAAAAGAAACAATACTTCTTAAAATATTAATATATTTAAAAATAAACAAAAATGTGTTATTTTAAAGCTCTGTCCGAAAGTTATTCAAAAGAAACCTGATTCAATCCAAGAACTTTCACTTAAGAAATTTACAGTAAACAAATGCTCTTCAGAAATTTTACCGTTTTACAAAATATGTTTTGAGTAAATATTATTTTATATTAACATATTAATTATTCTGTTATATTAACTTAAGTATTTAGTTAAATGTTCAATTAAGCAACCTTATTCTGCTGTTTTAGTTTCAATTGTATAAAATACTATACATTCTTCTAAACATGTCTATGAATCTATATTATTAAGATGTGTAATTATTTTAGGATAATGAAAGCACCTATAAAAGATTCAAAATGGAAACTTTGTTTAATAACTGAACATTCAACAGAGCTACGATCTGAAATACAACAAATTTACTTTCATATGTGGCTATATTACAAACACTATATGGAGAAAGTGGATTTAGGTGTGTTAGATACTTGTAATAAAATAATGGGATTTGGACAATCTGTGACAGAAACAGAAAGAATTTATCTTACTATTCGGGATGACTATTTAATGGTAAAATATTATTTTTTTCATATTTTAAGTAAATAAATAAATATTATCAATCGCAATTTTTAATTTAATTTTTTAACATCAAATATTAATTACTATTATTACTCAATCCAGGCAATGCAAATATTGGTTTTATTGAAATGCATACTATCTGATCAAAATACATCTGTTTTTAAAGATATTACAGAGACTTTAGAATCATGGAAAATCCTTTTACAAAAGATGAGCACTAATCCAAAGATGTATGATTTGTCGCTATATAGTAAGTCAACCTTAATTTTAATATATAATTATTTTCTGGTTGTTAAGTAAGTAATTATGTAAGTAGTTTTATGGAATGAATTAAATAAAAACTGCAAAAGTATTGCACCTTAGGAATCAAAAAGCAATTGGATATTGGAATCTAAATTACATGGAAATTTTGTAGGGTATTCAAAAAAAAATAGATTTCAATTTTTAAAAGATCAACATTTAACAAATCTTATATAGTAATAAAGTAAATGTTTACAGTTTACATGACCTTAATAATGCCTTTTTTGCTATACCTCACTTTGTTCACACTATTTTGTTTTTATAAGTGGTGGAGGAAGTATTATAAATGTGATTTAATATCCAACAAAAAATGATTTTATTTTCTATTTGATTCACTCAGTATGAGATATTTTTTAAGTTATAACAATATAACATGATAAATAATATGATTTAAAAGTAAATAACAATTGAATTCAAATTTCGTCACCTTGTTCATTTAAAATACTAGCTGTTGAAATTTAAACATATTTTTTTTTATAATCCAGATGTATGGTTGAGAAATAATTATCAACAAATAAAATGTATTTATCTGTAGATAATAGTTATGTATTCTGTAATAGTGAATCCTGGTGATACTTGACCACACATTTGGGCTTTTGGAAAAAGTTCTGAAACAGCAATTCAATTTTTTGCCTCGTGACACATTAGTTTGACACCTCACTCCATAGTCCATAGACCTGTGATAAATTATAAAATTTGATTAGTTAAATAGTAGGTTACATATTCAACCTTCAATTGTATTGTTTGATATTGTTGTTTATAATTATATTAAAGTTTATGATACAAATGCTTGTTAGAAATGTGTATGGGATTATATAAATTGGAAAGGTTACATTTTTATTTTGAACTTATTTGAAAGTTATTTTAATTCTATTTTACTTTTCTAAACATGTGTTTAGAACATTATAACACCTTATATCTCCATTGTTTTCCGTCAGCCAGTATGTACTGGACATAGTTATGATTGTTTGTGTTAAGATTTTACAATGGTTCCAATCAAAGTAAATTTATACTATCCAGTATTAAAAAAATATCAATATTTGGCATTTGATAAAGATTCATACTAGCCAATATTGATGTACTTAATGTGTGTTCATGGAATTATAGTTTATTGTGTTGTTTAAAAAAATACATTTTGAAACCAGTAATTTAGCACTGAGGAGAGCCTTCCTAACTTGTTTGTCTGCAATTTTCTGTACATACTTCATGTGTCACACATATTTTATTTTTTACCACAGATGTATAACCAATAGTGAAAGTTGCAAAAAATTGAATACATCAATCTATTTTTTCTTGCAAATTATTATTTTTAAAGAATGGTACATATTACTATTTAGAAATGTTGCAAACATTGCAATAAAAATGACTACATGTTGCAAATTAATTAGGAAAATGTATTCATTTATATATGCTAAATAAATTATAATTACTATATGATTTGAAACTACTTCAAAAATTCATCATATTATACTCAACTAATTATATACATTTTATGTTTTTTTTTTTTTTTTAATTTATTAAAACTACTAATTGAGAATTATTTTTATATTGTATTTTAGCAGAACAATTTACTATTTCCTATTAATAGAACAATTTGTCTCTTTACCTACTATGTTGTTTGTTTTGCAAACAATTTGTTTCTGACGTCAATACTACACCAGTTGCTGTCGTGTTTTTGCAGATGTTTAATCTAAAAAAAAAAATTAGGTTTTTTTTATTGTCAGGGTCCATGTTCAGTATATTACAGTTTCATAATGAAATTTAACTGCTTTTTTAATTTAGTGGTTACTAGTAAGTGAATATTCATAAAATATAATAAGAATTGTAAAATTGTATTTTAATATTTTGTGGAGCAACTATTAAAACCATTTTTATTTTTATATAACCTAATATTTAATTCATAAAAACTGAACAATGAGTTAAATATTTTGCAATTCTAAATTAAATTAATTTAAAACAATAATAATTAGAAAATATTCGTACAAACGCCTAGGGATTTTAATGCCTGCTTTCATCAGCAATAATCGTAATGTTATCACAAATTTGTATGGAGAATAGTTAATATATTTCTACCTTCTTTGATTGAATGAGTTGTATTTTTATACAAAATATAATACCCAGTTAATTTAGATATTATAGTATGTAATGTAGTGCTAAATATTTATCACATAATACTACTACAGCATTACTTAGGTACTTCACAAATGAATTACCTGGTGGTTATACGTTAGGTACAAGTTATCACTAAATTCCATATTAGAGTGATCACTGCCAAACTTCACAGTTCATATGGAACATTCTGAAACATAATATATCAGATCATACAAATTGTACATACATTTTTGTTAGTAACATTTATTATATGAATTTTTATTTTGAAATATATTAATATACATATTTTATATGCTATGTAATATATTTGTATCAAAAACTTTTTAAAATGTTTATATTGTAATAAATTCTACAAAGCCTATCAAATCAGCCGCCATTATTAAATATATTTCAATTTAAAACTGATATTTAATTAGGATTGATGAATTGCAGTGTAGTTTTTAGTTTTAATATACCAAGAATAATAAAATGTATAAACCAATGTCAAAATCCTGTACAATAGATTATCACAGAAATATACTGGCAGTACACCCTTTTCATATATTATATTGTGTACATGCATACCCAACATGTTATTTGAGGAACAATTAGTGAGAATTGTCTGTATTTTTTTTTTCTGTTAGGATTTGTTTACTTACTTTATGAGATAACATGCCTAAATTTTGTTTAATAATTCGCTTGGGTACTATTGACTTTTAGATTATCGCCGTACAAGTGTGTTTTATTTAATGTAAGAAGCGTAAGCAAATTAAATTGATTTATCAATATGTTATTTATTTATTTATAGATACTACTTTGGAGATGACAGAATTATTAGAACTACTGACTAGAAGCTATTTTAAAACAAGGCATTATTTAGAAGCTTGTTTTATTTTAATGGTTAATAAAGAAGATACCATTAAAGAACAGCAGTTCAAAGACGATATGTTGTGCAAATTTTGGTATCTAATGGTAGACACTCCAAAACATTAATATTTATTTCAAACTTTTTGCCAATTTTATAAGTGGTTTTAAAATTGCAACTCCTGATTTTATGTCCTAACAGTAACTTATTTATTTTTTCTGTGCCAATTTAATGATTTTTTATTTGTTTTATTCAAAATGATATTTTAAGTATATATTTATGTATTTTTAATTTACAAATAGCATATATTTTATAAAACCAAGATAATATTTGGTTACAAGTAGTATCCAAGATTGGACTAGCATTGCTAATGCTAGTTTCAATACAAATGTGTAAATTCCTAAATAAAATAAAACCCAGTGAAATTTTAACTACTTGTGTTTTAACAGTTCTAGAAATTTTTTTATTTTAATCTTTACATTTAAAAAAAAAATACAACACATACATCGCCATACCTGTACAAAACATGGGATGTTTTGAGATTTAACATTTTATAAAGTTTTTAATAGGTAAAAATCGATTATTGTTAAAGATCATTTTTTTGGAATTATATATTTAAAAAAAAATGTTACATATATAATAAATTCAAAAGGGTTTACGATTCTGATGATTTATAATAGTAAAACCAAAATATTCAGCATAAATTAGTTATAATACTCGAGATCATTACCGGAATTACACAAAATAAAAAATATATATTATGTAACATACCGGTAAATTAAAATACAATGAGTTCCTAAAAATAACCATCTGGTTATTTGTTGGAGAATGAGTAAAACTTAATATTAATAACAAATATTATCAGAAGCTGTTCTTAAAAAAAAAATATATATATATTTATACTTATATTTACAAGGAAAAAGCATTTACATTTTGGTACTTGACTGATCAATCATCTCTTCCACTACTCCGTAATAAGAACTTCATTTCTATTGCTTGTTCATCTGATGAACTGGAAGAGCTACTGGAGTCTGATGAACTTTCACTATCTACAGAGCTATCTGAATCATTATTCCTCGTCTTGCTTTGTATTTGTTTGAGAGTTTCAATTTCAGCTTGCAGCACTTTGTTTTGCGATATCAATTCTCTATTCTGTACTTGCAGTGATCTATATTCTTCTAAATCAATAGAGTTATCTTCATCTTCTTCTTTAGGTATGCCATTTAATGTAACTGTATTTTTTTTAAACCTATATTAAATAAAAATATTAACTTAATTAGTTATTTTTCCTGTATGTTTTCCTATTTATTAGTAACTTAAAATATTTTTTATAAAAAAAAACCTGTAAAAAATGTATGTGACATAAAATAATACTTTAATGTTATTATAGTTAATTGGTGATTTTAAACTATTAATAACTAAATTTTAATTAGTGATATTAAATTTAATATAATTAGGTATTATTTCACATGCAATTTTTGTTTTTTACCTCTTATTAGACTCTAGCATTTGGTTTTTTTCCTCAAGCTCAATCACTCGTTGAACGAGTTCGCTTTGAGTCAACCCCGCCAATTCTTCTTCTTGAATAAGTCTATAGGTATCAATAAATTCTTTTTGTATAGAAGTACCATCATCATCCGATGAAGAATACATCTGTTCGCCTTCTGATTCAACACTGGTATAACTTGAATTTCTTGTACGTCCATTTTCATTGCTGTACCGTGCAAACAGTTTTTTATCTATGTCTGGTCCATCATTATGATCATCCATTAAGAATTGATTAGTGTTGTTAGGAGCCACAGCCTTGTCTCGATATAACATCCCATCCCTCATGTATGGTGTTTGCTTCCTGCTTTTACGCTTACCACGACGCGTACGTCTGTTTCTGTGATCTACATTACCGGGACCCTATAAAATATTTTATTAGTTTCATTATGATAAAAAAAAAAACTTAGCACTAACTATTAAAAAAAGAAATTATCTATCAATATGAACATTCAGGGTGGATATAGTTCAATATAACACATAACTGGTATATAATACACATAACTGTTCTACATTTTGAATGGAATGAGGATATTATGTACATTTTAGGAACAGTAAATATAATAAAAAATATTTTAATTCTGTACATAATGTAATAATTCTCTATAATGTAGCAACATGAGCATACAGTGTTTACAGATTATACTTTGAAAGTTATTGAAATTTAAATAAACAATACTACAATCATGATCATCTTATGTTGAGGTAGGTAAGTAGTATATTTTTGTTGAGTGCCAAGTATGAGATAAAATATGATATTCAGCAACCAAACGGTATTTTTTAAACATAGTTTGTTTCTTATAGTATTATGATGAAGAGATTGGATGAAGTCTTGGATGTTATTTTTAAAACTCCCCCCTCCCACACAGCAAATAAATGATCTAGTCCAACACACGATTATCTCAAATTGAGCATAGGTAAATAAAAATGTAGGTACAAAAACTTTTTTTTAAGTAAATCGGAAAATACCCGAAATATGTACCGTGCGCAAACGAGTTTTCTCAAATCAACTAGACATGTAGTTAAATTCGTCGCAATACTTTTAAGCCATAAAGCACTGGAATTGTAAACCACCACCAACAACAAAGATAATTGAAGTGAAAAAACATGTTTTATAATCGGTCTATAATAGTGGTCGTCCTTGGCACACTCGTTAGTGTATTTTACTATTTCATTCCACACTGACAGCACTCTCATTAAACGTAGGTACGCCAAATATAAATAATAACATATTATCATATTATTGTGCGACGGTTGGGAACCGATACGCCCGTGGCGTGAGTTCGTAAAAAAAGAAAAGTGCTTTGATGGCCGACAAGATTTACTCGTGAAAATCAATATTGTAAATTTGTAAACAAATAATTGCTCAATCGTACGAATACACGTCACGTCCGCCGACATATTCCTCGTGACGTTTACTTTTCGTCGTCGAGCACTACCGGGAGGGAACAAAGAAAATCGGAAAAACGAAACGGAGGATGTTAAGCGCGGGGAAAAGTCGGTTAGGGGTTAGTTACATAGACGGCGCGTACCTTTAGCTGCCCTTTGATGACCGAATTGTTATTGTTGCAGTTGAGATGGGCGCCGTACCGTGGCGCTGGGCGCGCCGGGGCTCCAAACGCTGTTGCCGCCGCCGCTGGGAGCGCTGGTGTCGGAGGCGCTGCAGCCGCCGCCGCAGCCGTCGCCGTCGGGCCCTCCTCGCCGCCGCCGCCGTGGTTGACGATCATTCCGCAGGTTTCGCTGTTCGGCGGCCGCCCGACGACTGCGGTGGCGACGCCATTTTGGTCGTCTTCCATTGTTATTTGTTGTTGTTGTTGTTTTCGTCGTCCTGGTCGCGCGTCTCCTAGGTCTCTCGGGACGGCCGTGGATCGTAGGAATCGACTGGAAACGGATGAGGTATTGTGACGCGAACGGTTAACGTTCGAATCGGCACACGAAAACGAACGGTGTCGTTATCGATTGGGGGGCGTAGTCGTACGAACGATGAACGCACGTCCGCAAGCCAAAGCAGTCAAACTTCGACTGCCAGTCGGTGGCGCTGGACGGTTCGCGTTCGGTCGTCAGCCGGGGCGGAGGTGGTGTTGTTCGGCGGGGGGTGGAGGGGTCGCGTTCCGACCGGGGAGCATGCGTGGTACGGCGGCACGTACGCAAACGCTGTATAGTGTATACTGCTAATAATAATAATAATAATAATATACAATAATAACAACGCGACGATCGTATAGTAATAATATACAATAATAATTATAGTTGTATAATATTTTTTAAATTACAATATTGTATAATATGTACAGGTACCGGATGGAACGCTACAATATTATTAACACATTGCCGGACGGACGTACAGAACACTATATTATTCTAGCAACAATTAATAGTTTACGAACCACGCCGTTGCCGTCGTGTTTTATGTCGTAATGTTCCAGACTTTTATATTATACCCAGCAATAATACCCTAAGCAATAATTTGCGTTCGTATTATTCATTATTATTATAATATTATACGCGTAAAATCGTACATTGACTATAATAATACAAACAATACCTACAATATTGTACGCTCATCAAGCAGCTGCCGCATGACGACATACCTATACAGTATACGATGAGGTACAAAGCATTTGAGCGCGCTTAAATAATAAACAACGTCGTGCGTCGTAGTGTTCGCGGTATAACAAGCTGGTTCGCTATACGACCGCGTTATGTTTGTATAATAATAATTTTGAGATTACCTACATTGGTGTCGTGTACGAAACACGGGAGACGGCACAGACTCGCGGACAGAGTCCGAACGATCAGAGTGACCATCTCGCTCGAGCTCTGACGACTGACACTATCAGTATTCAGTACGATTTTTGCCGGCGAACCGGATACGGCATCGCTCTTACAGGAATCATGCAGCTCGCAGCAGAAATTATTGCAGTGCTGTTCCTCCTGTGCTCGTCGGCCGTCTCCGGCACGGTGTTCGAGTGGTCGTTGGACTCGTCCCACTGGCGCTTCGCTAACAGAAATACCAGTGAGTGGTGATACATAGTCGACGGGATCTTAATGATTGTAAACTTCGACGTATTTAAGTACTCCGTTCGCCCCCCCATCCCTCTTTTATCGATTATAAAGATTTTCTACTTCTACTTTTTTTTCTTTTTTATTTGAACGGCAGTTTTTTCGGAAATCACAAATCACAGCCGTGCTGAGTGATTTTTTCATTGATATTTTTGCACTGTACCTAATATAATTCAGATCCACAATTTTATAGTATGCATCTGAATATCCGAATGTCTTTTTTGAAAACAATACAACTGTTTTGATTCCACGTTGGACCAATGTAATACACTCGGTGGCGTAGCCAGAAGAGGTTTGGGACGTTTGGGTGCTTAATCCCCCCTCCCCAATAAATGTATTATTTACATTCGAAAACTGTAAAAACTTGGTTTAACCTATACTTAACCCCCTCCTGCATATTATGCTGGCTCTACGCCCCTGTAGAATGAATATACTAATACTGCAATAATATAGGTACACTTCACGCTGCACACTGTAAAATATTACATTATACCTATAAGCATAGTGTAACTCCCTACACCACCACAAGCTTAACTTAAAGGTGTAGGTCATTTTTATTATTTCTCTAATACTTTGTATCATTTTGTATTAATCAAATAATACATTTTCTTTAAAAAAAAAAATCAATCGTTCGACGAGTAAATAACAATAAGTGTTACTATATAATACAGTAGCTATGTCTTCATAAGTACCTATATATCATATACTCCGCCGTGTTTTCAGGTGTCTCTGGGACAGCCCGAGTGCCCGGCGGCGTGTTCGCCGACTTGCGATCCAACAGCGTACTGAACGAAGACCCGTTGCGCCGGTACAACGACGTAGCGTACCGATGGGTGTCCGAGGACGATTGGACTTATACCACGACTTTCAAAGGTGAGAGAGCAGGATCCGTGCACTAATAATTTCGTCGAACATTCGGGCCCAACTATGTACATATTATATTAATATTATATACCTACACAACAATCTACATGTAGTCTATTAATACTCATCTTTAGGTTACGGTGTGTACTGTATATAGTTGGATCCATTATATTGTGACAAGTGGCAATATATTTTATATAAGAAGGTATACTACGTTATAGGCCTATAACCTATAGGGGCTACGATGTTGAGATATTTGTAGACTGTAGTGCTGCCGCCCTGTACAGTGTACATAATATGTACTGCCGGGCATTATTTTAATATTTAGCAATAAGATACATAATCGGTCAAGTATATCTATAACCTATATAGTAGAATGTTGTTGTTCATTATATAACGAAATGTATAAAACAGGAGTGGCTAAATTTTTTTCGATAAAGAAGTATCGAGAATATATATTTTTCCTTCGAGGAACCATAAAAATACGTGCAACTATTGTCGACAGTGTAGGTCACTGGGATTTATTAGGGCGGGGGTTCTAAATTTATAATAATACATTCTAACAAAGGGGGATCGACTTTGCAGAAATCGTCTGCGATCCACCGTTTGGCTATCCCTAGTATGTAGTGTATTATATAATAATTACGTACCGAATAATTGTGAATTAAAATATAATAATTTATGGTAAGAATTGTTAATAAGACGGTATACTTATCCAATAGTGTAATTTTATTGAAATACCTTATATGCCAGCTATCACGTTAATAAAGGAGCCAGGGGAATAAGGGAGCATATAGAATAATAAATTAAGTACAGTTCAACTCCAAGTAGTGAAAAATCTTTAAAACTTTTGCATTAAAGTTGTGTGCAGACCTTTACTTCCCCTCCCCGTTATTGCCGTTGTATAAACCTAACTGAAATCTTGTTTATATATAATATATATAATTATCGATATTATATTATAACTATCAGAAAATTTGATATGGCTATAATAAACCCGAACCCAATTATTTGAAATTTGAATCAATTTATTATTATTATTATTTCTAGAACATTGATAATTAATTAAATAGCATTTGTCTGTATTATACACGTGGGATAGAGAGAGAGAAAACTAACAGCACGGTGACATTCTCTTAAAATACCTTTATATAGTTTAATCGGAACTTTATAAAATTATTTGGCTGAAGCCCTCGGGCCGATTCTATTGTTTAAATTTTATCATATTTAACATAGTAAAAATACCTGGTGTCTTGACACAATTAATTTAATAAATAATAAAAACTTTATCATCTATCAATAAAATATAACTTATGCCAAAACAAAATAGAATTTAAGTGGCTTGAACATATTTTCATGCATAAATTATACACGTTATAATATAGTTTTGATTATTGATTAATATATATTATGAAAAAATATTAAGTACATTATAGGTACTAAGTAGGTGCTCTATTCATAATAATAACTAATAAGGACCTTCAACCTACAGTGTGAGTTTTAGGAAATTAGTGTGCTTATTTTATATTTAGAAGGGCTTAGCCAGCCCCCCTGCTTCGTCAATATGGCTATTAGTCGTTTTAAATTGTTTTATTTTGTATTTTATATATAATACAAATTTAATACTGAAGAATAAAAAAATTGCTAACTCATATTTTAAGTTAGACCTATAATAGATATTAACATAATATAAGTGTTTTTTTTTAGATAATATTATGGTGGTTCGTATTACAATAATGTACCGTAAAAAGGTGAAATTTGTTAACTAATTATTTAACTTGTTTTATTATAATTGTATACAAGGATTTTTGGCTTTTAACTTATTTAAATGCATGTACCTACCAAATAATATGTATTATGTATAAATGTACATTGTACAATTACTACAAAATATATAATACCACAAGTCCATACTTATCGCGCATTGACGCATTGTATAGTATTGTTATTATTATTCTTACAATAATCGCTGAATGACTTGTACCGTAATATACTACGTAGAGTATAATAATAATATATACTATAGACTTTACAACTTGCAAGCGTTAATATAAGTAATTGTATACTTATTTGAATAACGAGCTACGAACAATAATACCAAACTTTTAAACTCAAGCCAAAAATTTGTCAAAAACTCAATAATCATGAATATTCTACTATTCGGGTCAACTGTTATAAAAAGTTTCAAAGTCACATGCGATAGTTCTTCTACACGACATTAGATTATTGCCTTGATTTATCGCATCAATTAATGTTTGTCTACAAAAAAAAAGTAGTTTTGTTTTTGACTTGTAATGTATAGTATATACTATATACTATATACGGATTGATCAGAAATTTGTGTTACGAAAATGGTAGGGATATCTTACGGTTCGTATATCCCCACCGGCGACCACTGCCATTGCCACAATACTGTAGTGAGTAGTGACTATATAGTGGCGTAGTCGCTGTAATAATATTGTGCCTACTTCTTTATCTATCTTCTTCACCATCTAATGGACGCCGAATTTATATACCTACGACTATTTATATTTTATACGAGTCCTCACTCCTTGTATTTATTTCGTTATCGCACACGGCGTACACATTACGTGTGTTTAACAAAGTATAATATTATAAAACATACAAAATAATATTTATCAATAACGTTTTAGAGACATCGTGTATTTCAAAAATAAAATTTAAGCAAACAATATGTCTGTAATCTACTCGTATATTACCAGTGGAACATAATTATTATTATTTCTTATTATTACGAGATAATACCGGAGTACACGTATTACATTTATACATGTATTGAAAAATATTTGGCACTCAAATTTGTTTCGTCAATCGTTGTTGAGATATTTTAGATAGGTATTTAGTGATTGTTACAGGGATTTTTTATGTTTATTTTGAAGTTTTATTGAACATATTTTCCTCTAATCAGTACTAACTAAGCATATTGACTCACATTTTGCGCTCAATAAAAACAGAATTTAATACTAAATTTAAAAAAAATGTACATAGTTTTTATCTAATAAAATGTAGATTGCTTGTATTTTTAACAATGTCAATATGTCAATATGTCTTCAATATCAATATTATTCAATACATTTTTCTTTACAGTCATAAAGCAGGAATGCCCCAGGAATTATTAATTCCAAGTTTAAATAAATAACAGTACGCTGCCCACCGGCAATTGTGCCGATTTCCCGTCGGCATAGTCCGCGGTCTGTCACTGATGGATTCTAAATATTACCAACTACTAGTGCATTGCATACTGTCTAGTGTCTATCTACCAGTAAAGTTAGCAGTAGTATCTATTCTGTGGTAATTGTCGGATAAAATTCAAAGTGTATACAAATGTATAACAGTGAACCAAACACTCTTCTTAGTTCTTAACCAATATCACGGGTACCACAGATACCAAGGATACCTTATTCGATACATATACAAACAAGTATTTGCACATTATTATTACACTGTAATCAGTACTGTGTATTTTGGTTTTTCTGTGGTATGGCTCATACTGCTCATAGAATTTTCTATGAAAATCAAAAATTTCAAAGGACGCATAGCGTCGTGTTACCGTGTATGAGCGACCGTCATCAGCATAATGTATTATAAAATCGGTACAATGAAAATGCTGGTTACGGTATATACCTGAAATGATGCGATACACTGATCGGTATTCGGTACCGAGCAGTGGGCAGTGGACACTGACTAGTGACTAGTGACTACTGAAGTCTGAACGCTGAACGCAGAACGCCTGAACGGCGAACGCGTTTACGAATCTGAAACATTCTGAACGTCGATTTCAAACGATGCTGCAGCGCCGTCTCCAAAAGCGGCCGACAGAGTGTACTATTATTATAGCCGTGTACTGTAGTATATCTCACTATAGTACTATTATATGCGTCGCTCACGCAGGGCACAGCCACGAACGACGCAATATATTTTATTGTATTTATTTACGTTTCGTACGGCCGCGCACAGTCAGCTTTAGCTCGGATTTTACAAACCTAAATTGTATAAAGAAAGTGATTCGCACACGTTTTCCTTCAACTATACCCATTCGTTCAAATTCTGATTTTTCGGAAATTGGAGTTGTGAAACGTAATAAGTACATACATTATACATATTTTTTATTACACGGAAGCAGTGCCGTAATGTGCAATTCATAGGCCCTAGACAAATAGTGTCCCAAACTGTCAAAACATTAATATCAATAGAGTAACTATATGTTTATTTCTCCCTACCAAAATTATTATTAATAAAACCTGTTTATTCTATTGTAAATTGTGATTTAAAAAAATATTGTTTGTAAGGTATTTTTCATTACTGCGTACATCATTATTTACTATATTCGACGAGATTTTCAAAATATCTTTAATACTTTATGATATTTATACCACATATCTGTTCACAGCATAAACGGTATACATAAGTAGGTCAATATCGATAAACTATATTAAATAATATTATAAGTTACAACATTAATACATAGTAGAGATCTATGCAGTATGCAATTTTTTTTTGGAAAAATTAGATTAATTTAATTGAACTGCTATTTTAGTACTACTAACACTGTACTAATTGAAAAATAAATTAATAATAGCAATATGAATGCATAATAAAAGTATAAGATATTCTTAGACATATTATACGTATTTAATCCGCTCAGAATCGAACTTCGTCGTATACACATTTAAATGTAATACGTCCATTACAGTGACCTTCTCAATGACGAGGTACACTCGACATGCACCTATAAAATACAGCAGATCGTGTTCCTCGATTTTTATAATAACATTAGTTCCATAAGTTCCATTACTGATTTTTGTTTTGGTTTGCAAGCATGAAGGTTATAGGCTTTACTGCAAACCTACCGCTGTTAGTCGCGTATTGGCCCTGTTCTCGTGCTATACTGTGCCACTGTGCCTGAAATTCCAAATGAGTTAATCAGGCCCTGTTTTCCAAAAATCAGAACTTGAATACATTTATTATTAAAGGACACAAGAGGTGTGAGATGCATGTAATTTACTCACCAATATTGTACAATGCACAGTTCATATCATAATTAATAACATAATTATATTATTTCCTATTGACGTGAAACTACATTAAATTGTCAATAACCGTTAGGTTTATTAAAAAGAATCCGTGAATAATATTATACACAGGTGATTGATGTACGTCTCGCCTTCACTATAAATCCTCAGAAAATGGTTGACGCGAATCGTCGGACCGGAAATGATGAGGCTAGTAAATATACGTTTATAATGAAGTGGAGCGCGATTATCCCACGTCAATAATTATTATAAGCCCGTCAGTTATCCGCAGTCCGCACTATGCAATTTTCGAACAAATTTATTTATTCTATTTATAGATTCCGGTTTTATCGTTCGTACGATGAAATTCGAGATTATTTTATCATCTATAGCTCACTTTAATGTATTTAAATGGAATGAACAACAACCCGAGAGTGACGTGACCGAACTTGTACTATTAAAAAGAATAAAAGATTTGGCAGCAAAAAAATGAAATTCAGTGACAGTGCAAAAAAAAATTGAATATTATTTCAAAACTCAATTAATTTTAGGTAAATACTAATATCACGTGGGTTCTTAAATAATATTATACTTTTCCTACACGGCTATGCGTTATAGATCATTGATTATAAATAGTAGTATAGTACTATACTACTATGACATGCATTGCATAGTTTTATTTTTAATTTAAACATTTGAGTTCATGTCTGTTGAATATTTTTAATCATTATTTGATTACCTATCCACAAAAATATTTAAATAATGTATAATATGTATCAAGTAAGACTCGTTTCGCCGAAATGACATCAACTGCAGCGCATAAAATATTGCGCTTTGAAGTTTGAATTGATCTATTATCAAAAATAGAGTTAAAACATTATCCATGAATGAACGTCGACTTTTTATACAATATTTTAATTTTAAAGCGAGTTTTGTGCATTTTTAGATTACTATATTTTTACATACTTCGTCCTCTTAAATCTTAAATCAAAACATACTAAACCTTACAAAAAAAATTGTTTCTACTGGACTAAAATTTACCATGTTGCGATTTAACGGCTGATGGACACAACATATGTCACAAACGGCAACGCGAAAATGGTTTGATCGAAAATCGAACGGCGCCGCACGATGGACGCGGAGAAAAATGTCGGCGGCCAGTGTAATATCGCGGTTACCCGTTCGCAAGTAGGTAAATACTTAAAGTCGTAAATAGGTAATTAATAATTATGGATTTCGGTCGCCTTGAGCACGGTATGAGTTTCAAGATCACGTTTCATATTGTTTACGGCAGGTATACCCTAGCTGTTAACCGCGATTATTTTTGGCGTCCGTCGTGATGGCGTGCGTTTAATTTTCGATGAAACCAGTACGCACCGATGAATAGTGGTGGGCAGTGCGACGACATTCCAGCAGCGTAAAAACGAATAGTTAGGCCTGTGACAATGTGAGCTTCATCATTTTTGAACCGACGAAAGGTCACCGGTTTCCCGAGGATTAAGAATACAAGACGAAGGCGGCACGGATTGCAAGAGTCGGCGAGACTACGTGCATCACGATTCACGACACCCATATCATTCACTGCTGTCTGCTGCTTCCTGCGTTCCTTGTGACTTCTAGACTGCAATTATTATTTATGAGTCATATACGTTCAAATGCAATTTTGGGTATTTAATTTTACCGGCTTAAATTTTCAAACAAATAATCAAACCACCAAATAATATATTATGACGTTTAGAAAAAAAATGCGTACCTATACATGATAAAAACCTCGATAAAAACCTAGTGTTCGGGATAAAAATGTGAGGTTCTATACATGGCTATATTGAATTATCAGCGCTCACGCCAATTCCGTGTATTATAAATTATAATCATCGGAAAACGTTAGTATTCGCATATGTATATGCGTGAAAATATGTAAATAAGCAATTATTTAGGTATTAAAATTATTATTTATTGCATATTGATAACAGTTTTAATGACTTTTCTTGCCATCGTGTTTTCATAATATTTTTATCATCTTATAGGTTGTTAATATTGTTAACGCAATGATTTTTTATAATTTGTTTTTAACTCAACTTGATTGGGTAGTGGGTACTGATATTTGTTGTCATTAGACTTCTATGTTACATGGGTAGTAAAAACTTGTAATTTGGTTTCCGTAGTCAATCATCGATGTATATATAATATAATATATATAAACATGGTAAAGCGATAATACAAATAATAAAACACAAGTTAAAAAGCATAAAGTGTACATGAGATCGGTCGGACCACTTTTTCAATTTAATTTTTGTTCATTTTTAAATAATACATATTTTATTAACAGTGGAAAACGCAAGAAAAAATTTCGGGGGAGGGGGATTCTGAAAAATGTAAAACAGCCATTAAATATGTAGGTCAATCATGCTACACTTGCAATATGGCTTCAACGACCATTATTGCTGGCGTAATGGCGAGATGAACAAATCATTTTTATCGAAATTACTGTTTTTCATTTTTGTTATCTACTATAGTGCGAGTTCTTAATGCTCGCGGTTTCCAAAGTAACCACTAACCGAGATTAAAGATATAGGTACCTGGAAGTAACGCGTGACATTAGAATATTGTTTCTTTTCCGACCAGTCGCCAACCTTCGTAAAAAAATTTAAATACTTATAATTTTATAAATAATCAAATATGAAAAAAGAATAATTTACTATAAAATATTGTGGTATAATTATATTTATAGTAATTACTATATTATATAGGTTATTACTTATTAGTACCTAGGTAAGAGGTTATTATTACTCCACTTATTTACCATATAAAGTAAAATTAAAAAACAACGATATAATACAGTGATGATATCTGTAATAATAACATAATATATAACATTGTATAATTTATATAATATCGAACCATGGTTATGACTTATGAGTTTATCCATGACACAAACGTTTACAGAATATTTTTTTAAGTACATCAATGTATAATGCTGATTTTTAGTTTATGAGTTATAACATATTTATAAGTACTATTAAAGTTTAGATGAACGGTGTGGAGACGTGGAGTGGTAATAGTGGTATAACCGTATAGGAGTTCCCCGAAAAATGTTGGCCAACTACTCAGCTCGTCCAAACATTATATAGATACCTACTTAAAACTAATAAACTACTTGTCCAAATTTAAATATTGGTTTAATATTTATTTTATGATTTAAATTATAACACCTTTATTATGTACATATAATGGAAATATTGGAAATAATAATCATTATAACAATGAGATAATAAATTGCATGTTTACATTTGCTATAAATGTCAAAATGACAAATGTGTCATAACTATAATACGTTTACATTGATATAGTGTCAATGATTATAAATAATAATATTACAGTGTTTGTCATCAGTGCCACGATTCACGACTTGAGACTAATATTAAACTATAGGGACTAAACATTAATTATCTATGAGGCAAAGGCTTTTCAAATAGTCGTGCTCGTCGCTCGTGCACAGGGACCATACAATTGTAAGATTGGTCAACACTGATCCGTATATCTAATCACCACAGTACTTATGCAGATACCTACTATACCTATACATTATTTTTGGTTATTCTACGGGTAGAATCAACTATTAATCAGCAGCTATCACGTGCATTCTTGTTTTCATGTGCATAGGTACACAAAACATTTTTTTTTTCTAATTTAACCTTGTGTACGCGGCGGTTTGTTTGCCTTAGCATATAACAATGACAGTTGTGATCAGTCTCGACTTCACCCGGGAAAAAATGAATAATTAATATAAAATACTGCGTTAAATCACCTTATCGATGTATCTCAGTTTTAGAGTAGGCACCTCAGTTCAGATATTATAGCTCTTAGTAAATTTCCGGAAGTGGTTTAAACCAGTGTTCTTAACCTTTTTGATATCACGGAACACCAAACAAATATATTAGTTAAATTGGTTGAGTAGTTGTAGTTCATAGGCAACAAATATACAGAAGAATCATTTTACAAATAAATTCCTATGTTTGTTTATTTGAGAACATAAACAGGACAATTTGATTAATGCTTTTATCTCTTCTGCCTAAATTGGAGACCATTTAAATAAAAATAAATCTTTGATTTCTATCATGAATTTAAAGTCCATGTGTAAGAACCTCTTTAAAAATGAAATGTTGGAAAATCCTTTAGTTACGCCCTACGTGGTGGTACGAAGATGCAATGAAAATTTCAAGTCTCTAGATATCATAGATTAAGCATTAGGCTCTACACATAAGTAAGTCAGGACACGTACGATTATATATTATGCATATAAATGTATATATTAGTATAGCCAGTATAGGTATTACACGTATGTAGTAGTATAATAAGATATTTAATATAATACCAACCTCGGTCTGGTTGTAAATCATAGAAGTAAATTCAGGAGAAGGTCTTAGGGAGGCTTAGCCCCTCAAATATTTAATAACCTTACTTCTTAAGTATAATAAATTATTTTAAAATTTGTTGATTGATAGGTTAGGTTATTGAACGATTATATTATTAACGACTATAAAGGAGTTGAGGAGATAGTTATAGTTATACATTTAGATACTTTGAGCTATGAGTATTGAGTTGAACTATGTAACTCAAGTCACTCGGACAGTTTGTTGGACTGGTAGTACCTACCTGTGTAAAATATGAATTGAAAAGTCTTAGGTATAATCTACTTTCCCAAACAAATAGACAAAAAAATATTTTATTAGATTTAAATATAATTACCTAACCTAAAGCGTAGGTAGACCATAGGTATATAGTTTGTTATTAATATTCAAATCAGAAATGAGCTTTGTACGAATGTACAATGGCTCAATGTGTTTGTCTAATAATAAATTGTTGAATAAATTAGGCAACATTGTACAAGTTCCCTATCATTATTTAAAATAAACTAAGTTTATTTTTTTGTGACTATATTTTTTTTCTAAATTGCGTTCAAACAAAAAACACATTTCATTAATCCGTTTTTATTTTATATATTTTTAGTTTTAAGTACCTATAATCACAAAATATTATATAAATATTTTTTGAAAAGATTACCTAATAATTTTATTAATTTATGTTTTATTTATTAATAGATTTAGCTATAAAAATTCTTATAAAATAGTTTTCTAACTAAGTTAACTAAGAATGTATTGACTCAGCTTGTTTACATAGTGATTAAACTTACATTTCCTTTAGTGGTCTGGTCACATACTCACATACACATGTATAGAAGATAGAACGAGCTACTTAATCCACAATAGAATGAAATAATCAAAATAGTGTAGGTGCACTTACAGTTAGCAAATTGTATAATGTATTTTTTACATGCAATACGTTTAAACGAATATTGTTTTTGTCTTAATGCTTACATACGCCAAACCTATATAACTATGGCTTTTTGTTTTAAAAAAATCCATAATCTTTCTCATTTCTAGTTATTATTTATCAATTATCACTTATCGCGTATCTCTATTTATGTTTAATTATTATAATTTCAATGACTATATAATGAAAGATGATAATTGTTGTGAATTTACAAGACATTGAAATAAGGTTAGGTTGTTAAATTATCTGTTTAGTAATTGGTACCTATACAAAGTATTTCATACATATATTACCACTATATGAAACACTATAATACTATATATACATAAATCAAGTATATGTATTCCAATTATTTTGTTTTAAAGTTAACTATTAGATTCTAAGTGGAGCAATGAATGTATTGATTTTACAATGATATGTTTTTTTGTTCTGTCGCCTGTCACCGACCTTGGGGCAGTAAAAATGTTCTTCAACAGCACATTTTCTGGTACTGAAGTAAATCTTGTTGAAACTTTGGGGGATCAAAAGAAAAATTCCCATTAGTTTTCAAAAGCGTCAGGAAAAATAAACAAACAAATTAAGGAAAAATTGAAATTTTTACCCAAAACCAGTTTTTGAATTTGTTTTTTAATGTAAAAAAAAATTACTATGTATACATGAAATTCTCACTGAACATTTATATTAGAATTTTCAGTACACCATGTACAATTTAAAAAATATTTTAACTCGTGTTTAGCTATTTATAATCATATAGAATTTTCGATTTGAATTAAGTTTTTTTAAATTAATGTCGATGAAAAATTTTTTGTTTTTCAAGAACTTGAAGATTTAATTCTTATTTCTCATAAGTTTTCTTAAGCGGAAATTAAAAAAAGTTGAGCTTAAACTAAAACCATAAACTTGCACAATCTCATTGAACAATTTTCTTATTTTGTTGTAATTTAAAAAAGGAATATATAATGTAGATATTTAAAATTTATACCGCATATATAACTACCATTTTCTATACACACTGTATAATTTCAAAATATTTTGATTCCTTTTAACCTATATATTGACATTTTCAATTTTCAAATTTTTTAGTTTTTTTTCTTTAAATAAAGATATAAAAATTTTAGCTATATCAAATTACTTGAAAATTTAATACGAGTTTTCTCATAAATTATCACAATAGCAGTTAAAAAAATATTGAAGATATGTAGACACTATAATTTAAACAAGGTATTTCATAAGTATTTCAAAGTTTAACCAAAACATCTTAAAATAATATAAACACTGTTTTTTCAAATACATAATTTTAGTCAAATTTGGAAAAATATTTCTGCCGAATAATATCTTTTAAGAGGATGCTACCCACGCGTTTGCTGTCTCCGTTTTACCAACTTACGACATAACAAATTTTCGTTCACTAGTTTGAATAGTGTGCCGTTAGTTTTGATATTAGAGTGAATTTAAGTAGTATCAAACTCTTAGGTAAGAACATTATTAATGCTTAAGAGTCGGCGGATTTTCGATACTTTCATTTTCAAACGACATACCAGATAGAGTATGTGAAATAACACAAATCAAAAATGCACATATCTCGCTTGAAAATTAAAATATCCAAAAATCCACCGACGTTTAAGCATAGGTAATGTTCTCACCTAAAACTTTGACAATAGGTCAATTGACTCCTATATCAAAACTAACAGCACACTATTGAAACTATAGTGAACGAAAATGTTCTATGTCGTACGTGTGTAAAATGTTAGTTAATAATATGATCGTGATGACTGACGGAAGAGTAGTGACTAGACCATGCAACCCTGGTACTCCGATCCTATAATCCGATCGTATAACACAGTATCTACCGATCAACGCAATGTTATTACTATTATTATTATTGTTGTTCATAACGTTTTTTGTTCAATTTGATATGAGCGTGGCGTCTCTAATTTACAGTAGTCCGTAGATGTATTGGTCTTTTTAATTTTCAACGGACGTAACTCAATTATGTACATGACTTAGGTTAGTATTAACAATCGATCGATTAATGATTAATTTATTGAAATAATCAGTATGTACGTATGATAACAGTAGTTAGACAAAATTAACAGTTGTAGTTAAGTATAAACCATGCAATATGGTTAAATATTGTAAATCATCATTTTTGGTTTTAAAATGATGTGTGTTTTTACTTTTTGTTATCCAAAAAAGGTAATTTTATATTTTTGTAGATATAGGAGCCCGGGGCATTTGTCCTTTATGCTTTCCGTTAAATTCTGCCCTGATTGTGGGTAAAGAATAATTAATTTATGTCCTGGAGACATTTTTGTTTTTTCCGGGTCAAAAAGCTTGAAAATGTAATGCAAGGATTCCTCATAAGTTGTTAAATAGCAGTTCGGAAATGTTAAAAATGTGAGCATTAGGCATGGTTTTTTTTTATGTGCATTTAAAGTTCAGCTATTGACAAAATTCATCGAAATCACGAACATTTACAAATTATTTTGTACCAAGTTAAAAATGTATAAAATGTTCAATTTTGATAAAGCAAGAATAGAGAATATATTTTAGAATATTTTTATACAGCTAAGAATTAAAAATGTAAAACAAGATTTCTCATAAGTCATAAGTAAAGACCGGATTCAATTGATATAGCATTTTTTTTTGCAATTATAAGATAAACTAAACCTGATCAAATGTATAGTAGATTTAAACTTTATGTGTTATGCCTATTTAATTTTATAATGCAATTTTTTTACAATTTTATGAATTTATAGAATATTTAACTCCATTAAATTTATTGTATAAAAACGCTATTATGACTTTGAGATACCGAGTTTCATTGTGAGTAGATAATCTGTGGTTGTACCATAAAGCCATTATGAATGTATACACATGATTTTATCCGATATGGATAATTTTAGTTTACTAGAATGTTCACACCAACGAGAATCCATAAAATATAGAAAACAAATTCCGGGTATACCTTTACTTCCCGAACTTATTATTACAAGGTGGTGAACATGGTAAAATGCTGCACTTTTCCATGCAAATAATTTTGAAAAATTTCAAAATGCGATTGAAAGTTTAAAAGACGATGCTATCACTGTGGAAAACTGAAACAGCTTGTACAAAATAATACAGTAAAATGTGATTTAGCATTCATAAAATTACCCTTATACGAATCCCAAGTTATCCATTAATCTTACGAGTACAAACTTGGAAACATCAAATAGGGAACTACTTGAAAGTATGAATATGTTTAGAAAAATTGAAGATATTTTAACAAATATTCCTGGTCCAAATGGCAAACAAATTAGGTTTATGAAACTATTAAATCTTATTATGAAGTCATGTCAGGTAAAAAAGCTGTTAATTTAGATATAACGCCTACCTTATTGCATTGTTTTAAATATGCATCAATGACTAAAGAATAGAATAACAAGTGTAGATAAAATATTTCTTGTCCAATGTAAAGGTTAGGTTAAATACTAACCATGGATTAAATACACAATTTAATATATAATATAAGTACCTATTTTACATATAATCAATGGTATACTTCTTGTCAAAAACATAAGTATTTTTTCAAAGTAGAAATCTAAGAATTTTTTTATGGAAAAAGTGTCCCTAGACACATGAAAAGCACTTATTATTTTAAAATCATTACATTTATCGCTTCTTTTAAAATCTATAAATTTGAAAATCATAAAAAGTGAAATGGAATATGGTACAACAAAATATGCAAATTTTTTTTAAGTAAAAATATAATGTAATATCCGGATGGAGGACGTGTTTCTATTACATGTCAGCGTGCAGTTATCTCAGAGATATCTATTATCTCCGAAATGCTCTCACCACTATACTACACTACCTACACGACTACGCATACTCAGTTAGTCAGTGAAGTTAACCGAAAATATAACCCAATGTTGTAATTTATTATTTACTTGGCGAGGATATTTTTATAGAAATAATAAAAATAATTCAGTTTGTACTTTGTTTATTTCTAATATAATTTAAGAAAAACAGCTTATTGAAATGATACAATAAAATACAATTTTATAATTTAACATTTCATACTATAACAGATTAATCTATGAAACATGTAAATATATTACTAGCTATAGGTATATATTTTATATATAAATAAAAACTATTAAATACTGTTGGTTAATTTTTGTAGATTGACGAACGGAGTTATAGATTACGATTTAGGAGGTTAGGTACCTAGTACTATCTACTACTATTGGTTATACATTATAATAATAAACTCACTATGTAGTAGGTATATATACAGTCTTATAGATATACCAATTATTTATTTATTTATCAATATTCAAGTATGCTTCGTTACGACTTGTGGTCTTACTGATTCTAGTACTGAATAAGGATGACTCTGATATATTTATTTAGTGCTATAGCTACTAGCTAGTGAGCTATTATATAGTGATTATATTTATACAGTTCTACATCATACCAACTCATATGTATGTGAATGTGTTTTCTTATGCATTTGGACACTAAGATTTTTATAATAATATAATATATGATGACGTTTTGAGGAATAAATTATAATAATAAATAATTATAATAACTGCACAATACTAAGACAGTTAGATTAGCCGAATAGATTAGGCCAATAATACTGCTCTGTGTCCCTTCCAAAAAAAAATTATAATATTTAACTAATTAGCAATATGTCAAAATTGCAGAAAAATTAAAAGCTGTATTAGTATTACTTATCTCAAGAATCAGGACATACAATTAACATATTTGCTTTTACCATAAGAAAATAATAACATAAAAATTTACTGACAAGGAACAATCAACTAAGAAATAGATATATAAAATACTTAATGCAATGTTGAAGTTTTGATGCATAGAATAAATTAAATAGTTAAATTTATTATAAGATTGAAATTTAAAATTAAACATCGGGTAAGTGGATGTCGCTCTTCTATACAGTACCTAGGTTAAAAGTTGTTCACCGTAATGGATGGTGTTAAATTTGAATTCAATGATTTAAAATCATTGTATACGAAAAACGATTCTGAGCGAAAACGGTCTTTCTGTCTATAATAGTATAATATTACTTAGCATTTAAGTATGATTGATGATATTATTGCCGTGTAACTAAAGTTATTTTACTGTTAAGCATTAGTACTACAATAGGTTAAATTCATTTTTGAAATAAAAATACATTTGAAAAATCATTGTGTGAGAATAATATTTTTAAATTACAACAAAATAACTGAAATCATTAATCTTGGTAATTTAATAATATGTAATTTCATCCAAATTTCAACATAAAACAGCTGTAAAGAAAAACTGTATTAATATTTTTTTTAGATTTTTTGGTCACAGAATTAACTATTTGTGAGCAACTTTGTTTTATCTTTAGCCACAAAAGTTGAATATTTTATAAATAATCAACTACAAAATAATTTAAACATTTTCAATTTGATAAATTTTGTCAACATTTTAACTTTAAATGCTTATAAAACAAAGACCAATCGAAAAATATTTTATGGCTATTAGTTTACAAAAAACTATTAAGAATCGAACAATTCATATGCCTATAAATAGTTCAAAACGACAAAATTGTATGGTTTATAGAAATTGTGGATATGGAAATTCAGTGAAAATTTCATGTATCTATTTAATTTTCTTTTGCAGTTACATCAAAACCAAAATCTATTTTGTCGAAAACCGTTTTTCCTTAATTTTTTTTTTGTTTTTCCTGCCGTATTTGAAAACTATTGAGAATTTCACACTTTTGACCTTTTGGAGTACCAACTAGATTCACTTTCATACCAGAAAAGATGCTATTGAAGAAAATCGAAGCACTTTTACTGTTACAAAAGGTGATGACAGACACAAAAAATAAAAAAATAAAAAAAATACACATCATTGTAAAATCAATACATTCATCGCACCGTTCAGAATCTAAAATGTAGATTGGTAAGTCCCAAAAATAATCCGTATTTTTGTCGATTCCTAGAATGCTAGATAACGAGCAATCAAACAGGAATATATAACTACAGATAATGATGCGGGACATACAGGCTACAACTAGCACAACTACCTCGAACTGTTATGACTTTTAGTCATTTTAAATTAAATTAAAAGTGTGGTAAAATGTTTTTGTTCTTATAATTTGTATATTGTATACAATAATATTGTAACATTTTATAAATATACCTAACCACGAGTGACACTATTAACCATACTCTATGGTCCTATGGACCATAAAGTTGAATATTTACAAAAATATCCTGCAGTGTGTAAAATATTTATAGACTATACCACACGTGTATTAAATGAATGTTTGAAATGGAAATTTACATCATCAAATAAAATATTTTACATAACTTATAAAAATATATTAAATTATAATAAATTATAATCTATTGAGTATATATTTAAAAACCAATATTTTCGATAAAATATCTAAATCAACTAGATTGGTAGGTAGGTTTAGATACTATAAAGTAATTGAGAAATATAATTTTTTTAAATGTGGGCAAGTGGGTACCGCTCTTTCGTGCATTAGGCGTCGCGTGGGTCACTGTAATATACTAATATATGTGTACAATTTTACTGCAATGATAATTGCATTTAAAATTTTAATATATTATACTCAGGGTTGTGCAGTATCTTCGATACAAGTATTTTAGGTACAATTGTATCTTGTATTTACTATTTTGTATCTCGATACAATTATATATTTATATGAAGTATCGAGTATCTTGTATCTCGATACATTTTTAGTCAATGTATCGGGTATTTTATAAAATAATTTAATCAAAAGATACTAGATACATTAATGTGATACTTTGAAAAATCAATTGTTTACAATTATTTTCACTCGTCTACCTAGTAGTAGTACATACCAACCACGACTGTTCGACTACCTATGTTTTAGTATAATATATGTTAAAGGCGCGGCAAATTTAAATTTATGTACCCATAATTTAATAATTATGCAGTATTAATTAAATACTTAGTTACAGATGATTTTTCGACAGTTGTAGTAGAATAACAATTGATTGTGTTGTAGAACAATATTATATGTTATTTAATATTTAAATATGTGGTCTTTATTAACTAATTAATAAAAATACACCTCATTGTGTGTAGATAAAATTTAAAAAAAAACCTGTGACTAATTTTATATCGGTTATCGAGTATCTAAATAGGTACTTGAAATGTAAGTATCGAATAGGTATCTAGTATCTCGATACTCCAAATATAAGTATCTAGTATCTAGTATCTCGATACTGATTTTTGAGTATCTTGCCAATCCCTGCAGATTATACTATATATTTAGTCAATGATGTACGATATACCTAGCTACAACGTACCTAACCTCCACATTGACCAAGAAAACTTATCTATAGTCTACAGATTATTCTATTAATACTATTTATAAACTATTAAATTAATACTATTCTATTATTTACAACATTAAAGGTTATCTTCTCTCGACCAAGTTCATAATGACGAAATCGTTATTCGTTATACATATACCGAATTCGGAACAAACTCAAAACTTCCAGAAAATCTTTCGGAGTCTTGACCACAACATATCCTCAGTCGCAGTAACCATCGATTTCATCAAAAAACCAAACAATAAAATAATTATAAGACTTCTATAAAAACTACTAAAAATTTTCTCAATGTTTTCCAAAGTACCAACAAGACTCACTGTTCTTTAAGATCACATGACACAAACAAAAAAAAAATGATTTTTAAACTAATATACAAACATTGTTTCTTTTAGAATTAAAAATATAACCTACAGTCTACAATAGTACAATATTAATCATATTTTGTGTGTATTTTTTTTTAGTGAATTCGAGTTCAGAAGCGTTCAGTAAAAAGTTTATTATTTTCGAAGGAATAGATACATTTGGTGAAATTTATTTGAATAAAAAACTAATCGGCTCAACGAATAATATGTTTGTGAGGTACACTTTTTCTGTTGAAGATTTACTTAAAGTATGTATGATCCTTTTTTTTGTATAACCGTAGAATCTAGGACAGTTATCCTACCTAATAACATTAATATTTGTTACTTTACATAATATCAGGAAGGGGATAATGTTCTAGAAGTCATCATTAAGTCACCTATACGCATGGCAAATCATTTTTTTAATGATTATTCTAATAAAATTCCACCATTTTGTGTCCCCAAAGAATACAATGGGGAATGTCATGTAAACTACTTAAGAAAAATGCAAAGTTCATTTGGATGGGATTGGGGTCCTGCATTCCCATCTGTTGGAATATGGTGGGTATTGTAATATGTATAGCAGTCATGTATGCGAATCAGAATTAATGAAAAAACTTTATTTATGTTCATGTGTTATAGGAAAAGCGTAAAAATAATAATGTTTCAAGAAAATTTATTAGAAGATATTAAAACTGAAACAATTGCGGCAAATTCTTCACATTGGTTATTAAAAACTGATATTTATGTCAAATGTTTTGGAAGTATTTATAATGCTAAATTTAAATTAGCTTTGAGTACTGAAAAAAGTATTTTAAGCATAGAACAGGATTGTTGTAACGATATATGCGTTGAAAACGAAATTCACACTACAATTGAATTATATGTGCCTACGGTAATATTACAACTAAATTAAAAATTATTTATCAATTTTGGAAAATAACTTAATTATATGGTTCAAAAACGAAATAATTTGTATTACTTTTTAATTATAAATGTTACATACAAATGTAAATGTTTTAATATTTGACTCAATACAATTTGATACGTGATAATAGATACCTAATGATAAAATGGTACTAAAATACCTATTTTAGACTACGATCATCGAGATAAATTATTGAAATTATTTACATTTGTAAAATGTATTGGTGGTGTACTGGTGTCTAATTGTTTTATATTTTAAATTATAGTCTAATATAGGTATATAACTACGTATTTTCTCCTGTGTTAAAACTCTGAGTATCATATGTTCTTGGCTGCCTAAGCTTTAGGTACATACCACCTAAAATATTTAAAAAAATATTTACCTAAATATAGGTTTTGTACTTATAGCATAGTCAACCGAGTGGCCGAGCTCCAACTAATGCAATTTTTTATATGCATTCATTTATCGAATTATAATGCTAATAAATAATAAAAGTAGGTAATATATCCACCTAGTTACCTAATAAGTAATAACTATAGTCTATAATATTATGTTAATAAATAGCGTAAACTGTCAGGTTAAGCATATACCTATAGTGATTAGTGGCTATAGTCATATAGTAACTTGGTCAGTTTTAAAATGTAATTATAAATCACAAAAGTAAAAAACAAAATATACAGGTTAGGTTATATAGTTAGATTCATACAACATCCAGTCAAGTGCCACAAGTGGGTGGCTTCTTATCACGTATTTCATGTAGTATTTAATCTATTCTGTGGTATTGTAACCTTTATCAAATATGCTAATTGTGCATAAATGTACAGATTGTATATATTATTGTGTAAAATAAAAAAAAAAGTAGGTACATAAGTAATTAACCGAATACCCAAAAAATCTGTTTCTTACTAATTAGTTCTAGAAGATAATACTTCAAAATACAACATTAGGACCATTAGATGTCAGTTAGTTCTGCATACTTTTTATTTTATGTTTATGACTGTCCAAAGTATATAAATTCAAAATTGACCTAACCTACCTACATAAAATCAAATTATTTGTTACTATTAAGTATTAACCAAGAGAACTAACACAAGAAAAAGTTTATGGTTTTTATTGTATGTTTATGTTAAAAGTAGTATTTAGCTAAAATAATGAAAAAAATCTCCAAACTATCTACCAACACTTTTGTTGCAAATATTTGAGTTAAATGTTATGATAATCTAATATCTAATAACTCATAGTTATAGGCACGAAAAATAAAATCTGGTTTTGACAGTTAGCTTAACTTTCAAGCCTATACGAAAGTTTAACGGTATCCTGTTTTTGCAGTCCATAATTTTTTATTGTATCATATAATATATAATAAATTATAAATATTGATACATACCTACAAATTCACAAAATGCAATTTATGTTCTAGACTGATGTAAAAACTTGGTGGCCCAATGGATATGGTGAACAGCCACTGTACAATTTAAGCATAGAATTTGAAACTAAAAATGATGACGTTCAATCAAGAACAATTTTTATAGGATTCAGAACAGCTGAACTTATTCAGAAACAAATTGATAAAAATGATCCAAGCTTGGGTACACTAAAAATGTAGTAATAAGTATAGGGCTTGGAAATTGATTACCTACCTCAAAAACATTAAATAATGAACTAAAACTTTAGTTTAGCTTAGGTCCTAAACAAAATTCAAATTTGCCCAAGAAATGTTATCAAAAAAAAAAAAAAAATGAGCCATAAAATAACAAGATAAAACATATAATACTTACTTTTTCTAATTAATTTTATAAATTAAATACCTACCTATTTACATTAAATAATAAAATAGAAACTATCATTCTAAGTTTATAAATGTTTATTTATAATATTTTAAAAGTATGAATGTTTTGACAGATTAATAGTTTTTAAATGCATTTTAATTGTAAAATTTGACATAAATCATGTAAACGAAAAAAAAGAAGATTTTTCTTCCAATTAGTGGAAATAGGTAAAAATTACTGATGAAAATACAAAAAATTTCGAAAATAAAATAAAAAATAATATTTATTTAGATTCATAAATATTAAAACACATTTTCAACTAGGAAATTTTCATATTGTAAAGAGTTTCAAAAAAAATAAATCTAAAAGTCATCAACTTCCAAGTCCTATTTATAAGTTTTATAAGTAATTATTAGGTATAACAAAATCTGATGAGAATTTTTATTATATTTTTTTTTTCAGGATTATCTTTTTATTTTAAAATAAATGGTGTGGCAATATTTGCTAAAGGCACTAATTATATTCCAGCCAACGTATTTCCAGAGAAAATGAATGATGAAAATGTTATAAGTAATTTGTTAACTGCAGCTAAACAAGTTCATATGAATACCATCCGTGTATGGGGTGGTGGAGTGTACGAGAGTGACGTATTTTACAAAGTAATTATTAATTAAGGTACCTATTTAAAATTAAAATAACTTGATACTAATTTAAAATGTATTGCATAGTTATGTGATAAGTTAGGTATAATGGTATGGCAAGATATGATGTTTGCTTGTAATATGTATCCAGCCAATCATCAGTTTTTAGAAACAGTAGAGGTGGAAATAAAACAGCAAATTAGAAGATTACAACATCATCCCAGCATAATATTATGGGCCGGTAATAATGAAAACGAAGCTGCATTAAGAGGCAATTGGTATGGAACAAGAAACAATTACTCTATGTTTGCTACGGACTATATTGCACTATATGTCAACACAATAAAAAAAATAGTAATGGAGGAGGATAAAACAAGAAATTTTGTGGTGTCAAGTCCCACTAATGGCTTAAAATCTGAAGAAGAAAATTATATAGCGGAAAATCCATACAGTGCATTATATGGAGATGGTAAGTTACCTATACTTATAAATTTTAAATCATCATTTTTTTTTAATTAAAATTTTTTTTAGTACATTACTATAACTATGAGGTTAATAGTTGGAGCTCAATTTTTTTTCCATGGACTAGATTTGCATCAGAATATGGGTTACAGTCTCTCCCTGCATATCAGACACTGCAAAAAGCTTTTGATGTAAATGATTTAATTAGTTTTCCTTCACCAGCACTGATTCATAGACAACATCTACCTTTAGGATACGGTTTCATGTTATATCAAATAGAAATCAATTTACCTGTACCTCCAAACCCTACAGTTAGTGATTATGTGTATTTGAGTCAAGTAAGTAATTGTAATTAAAGCTATCTTATAAGATATCAATTATCACTTGTTATTATTATTAATATTACATTAGATTGTTCAAGCTAGAGCTATGAGAATACAAACAGAATGGTATCGAAAACATAGAAATACATTATTAAAGGATGGTAGAGGCTTAACAATGGGTGCATTATATTGGCAGTTAAATGATGTCTGGCAAGCACCAACTTGGTCATCAATAGGTAATAAAACTATTTTAACATTTTTTGTTTCAATAAAAATTAATTTGCATACATATCTGGTGTTGAACAAAAAATGCTCTGATTAATAATTGATGATCAAAATTTTAAGGATTTTATCTATAATTAAGAATGTATACATTTTAACATAAATTCATTGAATTGGTCTATACTTAAGGATTAAGATGATGTAATATTGATGTTAAATTATATATAATTTGGCTTTGAAAAAAATAAATTATTGATAATTCTTAAGTTTTAATCTTATAGTATATCTATGATTAATCTCACATATTTATTTTTTAATTATAAAATTGTATTTATTTTAACATAAATATTACATAATGTTTATTCTTAAGAAATGGTAAATTCAATACATGTATATTTAATGGAATGCATGAATACATTAATTTTCAGTTACAGGTCAAATTCTTAGAAACTGTAAAAATTAGTTTTTTTTTTTTTTTTTTATTAGTTAAACATAGATTTCTTTTGCCCAACACAGATATAAAGGCATAGGGGCATATAGCGTTTGAGATTTAGGAGAGGGAGAGATTTTTGATGTATTTGATGTAGAGGTGAACTTTTTTTATGTATTCCCATGTAGTGTAAAATCTTAAGTTTTTTTTTTTTGGGGTGGGAGGTTAACGCAACAAACCACTCCTTAGACTCTCCCCAGCCACATGCCACATGCGCTTATGTTCATAGGTATGACAGTTTTTATGAAAATAGATATTTATGTTTAAATTATGAATTTATGAATCGATGAATAAAATAATAAATGTATTAATATGAAGGATAAATATTATTTCCAGATTATGACCAACGATGGAAAATGTTACACTATAGTGCAAAAGATTTTTTTTCGCCAATTATTATAGTTCCAGAATTAGAAATTTCAAATAATTTAACAATTTATGTTGTTTCTGATATTCTAGTGGATTTGGAAGTAATTTTTAATGTGGAGGTATATAGCTGGAAAAGCAATATACCACTCTCTACATACATATCAGATACTATATTATTGGTTAGTAGTGTTATTTGAACATTAATTATCAATATTATAAAATTAATTTTCAATCAAACATTCCCTTGTTTCAGAAAAATAATAGTGCCCAGTTAATTTTAAACGAAAACTATTTTAATTGGTTAAAAGGAATGACACAGGAATGTGGTCAAAGCAAAGACCAACAGATTCGATCTTGTTTTTTGCATACAAAACTATATTATAATAATATAAATATGACAGAGGTGTCACCATCAAATTACCTGTTCCCTACCACATTCAACAAAATCATTGGTTATGAGACACCTAATATATCGGTAATTTTTTTTTTTTTTTGTTTAACATAATGATTATTTAATTTAATTAGTAATGCTAATTTAAGAATCTAAATAATTTAAACTAATTAATGGCTACATAAAACTAACTGTGGCTAAATATATGGTTATTTTTGGAATAAAAATAATTCCATATACCTATTTGATATTTGATTGAGTAAATATTCATGTTCACTACTATCATTATAAGTTATGTAAACAAATTGAATATTTAATGTGTATTTCTAAAGTAACAATTTGTGTTACAAAATAAAACAATTTATTGTAATTATTAAAGAGATAAAACGATAGAAAGTAATATCATAATTTATAACTAATAGCTCACTATTGAAACTAGTTAACAAAAATTTGGTATATTATATAAGTGCGAGACGGAAACAACAACACGAGCGGGTCCAATATCCTTTAAAGCCACACATTATGGAAAAATGGATTGTTCACAAAAAATTTTTAGCCAATGGGGCATATTGAAAAGTACTAAATTTATGTATACTGTGGAGGACTGTGTATTAATATTTGTTAGTAAACCCTCATGAGATTTATATCAATTATTAACGTTTTTTTTTGAAAAAACTTAAGACAATATTTATAAAAAGAGTATTACAGGTACCTATGTTTTGTTTCCATTATAAATATGGAGTGTGTTAAGATGTGTAAAAAAAGTTTTCAAGTATCAATGATTGTAGTAATTTATAACCAGTTATACAATTATGAAATTATAGTAGCAGGAGTGTATGTGTGTGTGTGTGGAGGGGGGCATATATAAGCTTAAGACATAATATACAATTATAACACCCCAGGTTTTAGAGGTCTAGTTTTTCCTGTGTATATATGTAGGCATAGTGGAGTAATTACATGGTTGATTTCATACCTTAGCTTAATTAAAATTATTTCTACCTTACTTTTGAAAAAAATCATAAATACGCCATTATTTGTTCTCAAAAAGCTTTGCAAATATTAATTACCTATTTAATTCTATTCTAAATGGTCACACAAAATTTACTATAAATTCATAATCTAATCATTTATTAATCATGCATTTAAACTTGAGAGTATAATATTATATTTGTGTATATTGTACCTATATTTTATAGAAGTGTGCAAAAACAAAATATTACACTTCATTACTAGTTGATTAGAACAAGAATTGCTCCATTACGCAATATAAATTATAAGCATATGATACAAAAAAAAAAACCTTGTTTAATATAAGATTTCAATGTATAAGAAAAATTAAAAATATTATGTTTCCGTAATTTCATATCTACAGATTACAAAAAATGAGCATTTGTTGATTTTTCTTCGCAGGTGTCCAGAATTTGGCAAGAAAAGAAAAACCAAGTAAATGTTAAATTGGAATCAACAGGAATAGGCTTATTTGTTTGGCTAAATGTTACTCTAATAGATGGCAACTTCAGTGAAAATGGATTTGTTATGTTAAACAAAACAAAAACTGTGAAATATACATCAAACAAAGATATCTCATTAAAACAATTTAATTTAGAAATTGAACACCTTAGAACAAAATTTATATAGTTAAAAAATATTACATCTCAAAAAAAAAAAAATACATTGTTTAAAATTACTCGCCTTAGATCAAATTATATAAGTATAAATGCAAAATAAAATTGTCTTTTATGGAATTACAAGTTTTTTTTTAACTTTATTTTCAGGAGCATTTGGATTTTGGCCTTTATAAAATTGTTTAAGTAAATCCATGGCCTGGTTTCCAAATAATCCACCTTGAACTTTACATTTTTCTAAACCAGGAACAGCAAGTACAGTACCACAGCCACCGAAACGGTCATTAGCACAACCAAAAATAATGTTAGTACAACCGATATTTATCAACATTGCAGCACACATTATGCAAGGTTCCACAGTAACAACAACAGTTATGTTAGATAGTTTTTCTAAAAAGCCAGCCTGAACAATTGAATCGACACAGTTTATTTCAGCATGCCTAGTTGCATTTTTTGTTTCATTTACTGTGTTACGACCTGAAGCTAAAATATTACCGTCATTATCAACAAAAATACAGCCAACAGGAACTTCCCCTACTTCTAATGCTTCTTTAGCTAAACACAATGACTTATTCATATGATCACTCCAATCCATTTTTATCTGAACAACTGGAGAATACTGTATGATTTGAGTAAAACTAAAGTCTCTTTTTTCCAATCTTCTGCTCTGCCAAAACTGAGGGGACTGGGATGAGGAATTCGTACAACCTAAGATTATAATTTGTTTGTGAATTATTCCAGCATTAATTTAAACTAATTTTCTAATTGTACCTTAATATTGTTTAATTTAAAATTCTTTACTACTTCGTTAGACCTTTTTTCAGCATATTTTCCAATAGCAACAATGGTGTCAATATGAAGTAAAGTAACTATGTCACTCAATGATTTGTCACAGATTTCTTGTAACTTTTTTTGGTATAGACTCTAAAACATAATTAATAAGTTATGTAAAATAGATAAATAAATGTGTACATCTGAATACGTATATCATACAACAGCATAAATGTATAATGTAGTTGTAAATGTAGATTGTAGTATTGATCCTACAATCTGCTATAATATATTAAATCATTTGCTCTTTGATAATATTGTTCAGTTGTACAATGTTGTGTGGTATACAATTATTTACTTATTTTTTTTTAAATTTAATACAAATGACAACTTCTGCATAAGTCAATTAATCATACATATAATTATTAAGAAGTGAAATTTAAAATATTTTCAGCCTTAGTTGTGAAAATGTAATACATTTTTGACTACAAAATAATTTGCAAATTTTTATCATTTAGATTAAATTTAAAATTCTAAGCTTCACCCTTATAAAAATGGTTTTGGAGTTTTGATGATTTTAAATTTTTTTAAGAACAGCTCATTAGAAACCTTTGTGTCACATTTTCAAGCTCTGTGAGTTAGATACAGTTTGTGAACATAAATAAAATAAAGCTAAAAAAATTAAAATTTCTACTTTTAATTCACCTTAAGTAACTAGATCCAAATTCCTACCATAGTTTATCTTCAAAGTTGAAGATTGAATCATTTTTTCTGCTACAAAAAGCATTGATTATAACAAATTAATTTTAAAGTCAATACATTTATTGAAACTAATACTGGTTATTGTTTTTTTTTAAATTGATTTGTTTTTTTTTTTATCAATCAAATTTGATTTTATATATAATGGTATCATTATATGGTAATATACTAATATGATAGTACCTTAAATTTAGAATAATAGTGCTAGGGAGTGCAGCTCATGACATAAGAAATTGAAAAATTTGAAGTAAATAATATAATGTTACAGTCTGGAACTAATCTAAGCCATGGTTTTTGGAGACTGGAAAGGTTTATACAATTATATGATCATATTTTTAAGTTTTGTTTCCCCAGCCATGTAGGTTAAATCTTCTATGGTTTACCTCACATTTGTCAAGTCATATCTCATAAAATGAACTCATATTTTTATTGTAAATAAATTTACTGTATATATATAATAAATTATACAAAATATATAAATATTAGGTATAGTATAAAATAATTATTTTTAGTGCAATTACATAAATGATACTGGATTAAAAAATCCAAAGTATTAAACTAATATAGGCAAAAAAGTTTTAAGTCATACAATTTTGATTGATGGTAATTTATAGTACTCAATAACAAGGTCATAAAACACAAGTACCTAATGAATAAGATAATAAATGAAAGCTGAATTTTAAAATATTACCTTTAAATCGGCTGGTGTAATATTTTTAGCATTTTTATTCATTAATGCCAAAGGAAAATAGTTATGAATAAAGCAATTGTTGAAAAACTTATATGGATCGTCTTCAGTAAGTTCAATAAGAAGATCCCATAATCTTCTACCACTTACTTCACTTTTACGACAGTTCAGACCAGTAACTGGTCTATTAGGATGACACTTTGCTGGCGTTAATACTTCTCCATCTACTCTTAAATAACTTCTGACAACTTCAACTTCACCAAATGGTATCTAACAGTCATTAAAATGATATATTTAATTAACTATTTTAAAAATTAAAAATTAAATACTTACACCAGTTTGACACATTCCCCAGGGTCCTGGGTTAATGCCTAAGAATAATACTTTTATGTTTGAGTTTAAAAACTTTTGTAAAAATACTTTGTGCAAATTGGAGGCATATTCTAATGGACTATAAATAAAATCAATGTTCGGACCATAATCCAGAAGTTTTAGCTTAGATACAAGATCATTTTCTAAGTTTATAAAACGATCAGCTAAATCATCAGTTTCAAGTTCATTTTGTTGACTAAAGTATTCTGATACAGACATTTATAACTGCAATGAAATAATAAAATGTTAGGTTATAATAGGTATTAAATAATCACAGAAAATTAAAAATATTATGGACTTTTATAACTTGTCTAATATAAATAAATAATATATCAATTATTGATACCTCTTTAGATATTAAATTAAGCATTAATCTGCAGACTAAAACACTAGTTCTAAGAAACTGATATTATCTAGATTCTAGAGCAACGAGTAAGACAATATGACAAATTGACAACAGGACATAAAAATGTTGTACGGGTAATTACAATTATAAACCACTGGTTAATATGTACATGTGTTGTTGAGAGGACCCAAACATATTATAGGCATCCCCCAAAGATGCATGTCTGTGCACACCTATGATTAAGTATTAACATAATATAAATCAATTCCAAACTTGTAACACTACTACAGTCTATAATCTTTATGTAATACTTTAATTGTATTCCATAATACCCATTATCTACTATACATGTAAATATATTATTGTTTTTTTTTTTTTGAACATAAGACATTTCTAGCCTTAGGCTGTCTATATCTAGTGATGTTTGACAATTTGCATATTAGTCCTAAACTTTTAACAGATTAACATGATAATTAAAAGTATTTTTTAGTACTATGGATAATTAATAATTGGTAATTTTAGATGCACAGAAGTAATGTGATTACAATAATATACTAATATTTACATATTTACAATAGTATAACTATAAGTACAGAGAAGTCACAAAATGATCTGGAAGAAGCGCATGTGTAGAGTGAAGATTTGGATGTTGAAAGGTGGCTTAGTGTAGGTGGTCGTGAGGACGACCTCGTTTTAATCGACGAAGAGTTGAGTAAGAAGGTTATAGTAGACTGCACCTGATGAGTTTGGAAGAGAGCAGTGGACATTTTTTGCTATTGTTTTAATATGATCTTATTATTGTAAAAATGTATTAAGTAGTTATTAAATAATTTCAAAAATATTATAAAACTATTAGTTTGAGTTAGAGAGCATTGATATATTACCATTTAAATAAAATATTCAAGCAAAATATTTATCCAGTCTTAAAATTTACAATTGAACTATAATTTATTGACTACCTACACATTTATATGTTATTTTTATTTGTTAAATATTATTATGCCTACAAAACGCTTTAATTTTATGTCCATGTTATGAATCTTGATATTTTAAATAATTTATTTAGAAAATAAATATACATACATACTTATGCTAACAGAACTAACACCAGTAGTCATTATTTATTGATGTAATGATACACTTAACAGCAATCATTGTCACTTTGCCGTGGTTGTATTTAATCTTCACAAATACAGTTTAATAATGAATGAACTTCAATTAACTATGATACAAACAATAGGTATTGTAGCACATGGGCAGACTGTGCACATCTAGTTAACAATTTGATTTGAAAATTAATTAAAAATTATGGAAAAATTAATATGAATTAATATTAATAACTTACGTAGGTATTTCTAGGATCAATATTTATTGAACAGCTCCAAGTGTATAATATATATCAAGAAATATTATAAATGTGGGTATTTTATTTATTTATTTTGCTGTTTCAATTATCCAACATCTATATTTATCTGTGAACATTCCCGACTAATGTATTTTTGTTTCAAATTGTCTATATTTCTTGGTTTTCCAGCTTTCAGTTGTTGACGTTGCAGTCGGTAATAAATAATAATATCACAAAACAATAATATTCACGGTTAAGTATACTTAGTATAAGGTCTATGAGTACAAGCCACAGCCCACAAGGTCTTTAGGTATTATCTATTACAGATATTTTATCACAGTTCTGATAAGAAATATTAAATCCACCAATTTATCATCCACCAAGACAATTTACATTGATGTGTATTGATTTTGTAATAATATTAATTGACAATTGTATTAATTATTAGGTTTACGGAAATCAATACACTCGTCATGTTAATTAATAATTATTTATTTTTGGTTATTTTCGTAAATCGTAATTTTGTTAAATGGGTGGGTCATGGATAACGCCGTACAGCGTTTATTTTATTTTATTATTTAAATTTATTATTTATGGATAACCGTATAAGTAATAGGTGCTAATACCATTTGAGATTTTGCCTTTTGGGGGGGTGGGGGGGAGAGCTGAAGCTCTATCATAAATCATAATCACAGAATAGAACAATAATAGTATAAGTCCCTCCCCCCTATTTACGTTAAGATTACCTATATCATTCAATATTAAAATGGATAGAGCCACAAGTGAAATTTTACAATATTTTTTTTTAAATTTCTTTGTTTAGTTATACCTATAAAGTATACTGAAATACTGTTAAGTAGTCAACTAATGCTTTAATTTTAATTTTTGAGGGTGGTTTCTGATAGCAAATTGGATCTAATAGAGGTACATTTGAGAGGTAAAAATTGAAAATGTTGATACCTTGTTGATATTCTTTGTAATATTTTCTTGGTTGACAGCTTAACACAATGCTACTCAGTACTCACCAAAAATAATAAAAAAGTAAAAACCACGAAGTGCAAATGTATAATCATAGTAGATTTCTATGAATGCATCAGGATATTTAAAAACTATGATTGTACACTTAACCTTGATCAAATTACTACTTCGTGGTTGTGGGGTCATTAGTGGTATTTCATTAGAATGAATATGCAATTAATTATAAATATTTCTATTTATTAAAAATAAAATTTAATTAAACTCTTAATTGTTGTAAGTAAAATAAATACCTTTCAGAGAACATAGTACTATATTCTATGGCACAGTGGTGAAATGAACCTTAAATTACCGATTAGCAACCTGAAATTGCTCCACCACCAACCTTCCTAGTTAGTAGTTCCTACCTACAATTTTTAAAAACACAAGTAGTATTAGCATTACTATTTGCCTACTATATAATTGTTTTTCACTTTCATATTTAGCAACCACCCACAGACAACTGAATATTTAAAAAAAATTGAGAAGCAACTGCTTCTCAAAGATCAAGTTAGTTTTGCCACTGTTATGGCATAATATATTACAAACATTGCTAGTTTAGTGAATTTGTTTACTTATAGCAAACAAAGTTATTTGAGAGTAACTATGATTGGCCATTAATAAAAAAAAGAACTTCAAATAGATTTGTTCAATAAATATAAATACCATAATAGTAAGAGTTTAAAATATAATTTAATATTCAGTTTGAAAACTAAATAAATATTTTTTTTATATTATGTGATAAATGTATAAAGTATACATAGTACATACAAATTAGAGATATGATGATAAACTTTTTGAACAAAGGTGACTATTGTTGTGTCACCAGAAGTTTTGAAATATTCTACAGTTAATTAAAGATATATAATATCAATAATAATGAAAATATATATATTTAAAATACCAAGAATTAACAGAAAACACAATTTATTGATCAAAAATAATATTTTAAATTACAACATTGAAACGGAACCAAACACATAATTTGTTACATGTCAAATATAGGCAAGAAATAAATGTAATTTTAAACATAAATAATTACATAACCACAACCTTACTTAGATTGAAAGTTAATTACATTACAACAGATTTTTAGAAACAAGTTACAATTCAGTTAGATTATATTAATATGTCAACATTTCAATCAAAATTATTTTAAGATAGTTACTATGAAATAGTTATAGTTAAACATAATATTGGCTAGGTACATTATATTATTATTTATCACAGAGTAAACATTTCTTCTTCCTCTTGTTCCAGCCGCTGCCGTGAACTCATTAACTTTATATTCTGGGTCACTATTATAGGTATTTCATCTGTACTTATTGAAGGACCCTGTATTCTACGACTTGTTAATCGTTGGCGTGTAAACAGTACTTGTTCTTCTGGACAGTACCTTTATAACCAACAAATAATAATATTGTACATTTCTACCAATATCAAACTTAATATAAATTAGTATATTACATAATTTGAGAATGGGTGTATGGTATTGGAATGGTTATGAGAGCTAATAGCTTAAAATAGTTAACATAAATAATCAATAGGTTTATTAGTTCTGAATTAATTATCATCAATTAAGATCAAAGAGAATAGGATTATTATATAGGTTAGGTGTCATTTGTATTCTTTGTTAATTTAACCAGTAAGTATCCAAACACCTACATAATTTATAAATTGAATTAGATGAAGACATTTGTTTGCCTATCTTAATAATGGTAACCTAATGAGTTATAAAATACTGAAGTGGCACTCAAAGTTAGACTCGTAATAGATTCAAGGCAACAGATTTTATGGGGGTTCATTCATGAGCCCCCAATGATTTTAATATTAAAAATTTAAATATTTTTTTAAAGAAAATCAATAAATGTGATATTTTTAAGTTGTAATAAGGTAAAATTCAAATTATTTATAGAAATTGTAAATTATTTGTAAATACATTTAGGTAAATAATTTTTAAGAAATAACTTACACACTTCTGTCTTGACTATCTATAACTTGAGCTCTTGCACTAGCAATTTTGTTATCTATTTTATTTAAGAAATTATTACAGTCATCGATGTTGTGCTCTTCAATTGGTGATATATTGGGTGGTTTTGACCCTTTGTCATTTTGGAAGTTGCTTGTTCCAGTGGCATTGATATCGTAAGTAGGTATGTTTAGATGTTCCCTTAAGAACAAACTGTCATTCGTGAACAGTCGGTTGGCATTTCGTATTTGCTCAGTCTAAAAGGACAATGTAATAAACACATACAATTATAAGATGAAGACATCAAAAGTTATTAATTAAAATATTAATACTAAATATTTTTATTTACCGTCACACTGTACTTAAGTGCAAGCCCTTGCAATGTGTCTGTCGCCGTGACAACATGTTTGATGTAGTGCTCATTGCGTACAAAGTTTGTGTTGTTACTTATGCTGCCATATTTCCTTAGAGGCTTTGTATTACCACGGATGCTTACCCTTTCGTCCATTGATACTTGGTTATGCCCATTGAAACGATTGTTGTTGCATAATGCGATTTCACGAGACAAACGTTTTTCACGTTAACACGTACAATGAATGTACAAAGTACACACAGCTCCTAAATACAGACATGATTGTTGTAGTACTTTTATGTGTCGAGTATGGATTATAAGTTAAACAAATTATTATCAGTATTATTATTATTACTATTATTATTACTCAAGACGTATGTGGCGTGTGCACAATATTTAAATGATTTCACACCGCGCGGTTTCGTTGCCAGCGTCAACGGAATGCCTTCACTTTTTAATGAGGATTTCTCTCATGAGAAACCTAAGAAAATTTTTTGATGTTTGACAGTTTTTTATTGTTTGCCTAGAGATGATTATTGAGCGGAGACACTGGACAGTCTCGGCAGTCGGCACTCGGCACGAACAGGAAGAATTAACAACAATTATAAATTATCTTTTATCTTATCAAAGTATCATGATTTCTTATCATTATTGTACAATGTACATAAATAAATAATATTAAAATCTGACACATCGCACATGTGACACATTATTGCAACAGAAGTCTGAAGCATAGATAAAAGACCACTAGGTCTGAAGTCTGAGGTAACATAACGATCCCACCTAATCAGAAATCAGAATCCAATCCAGAAGGTGTAATGCGCCACTCCCTACCACTGCCATTTTCAACATAAAAAAAAATCGTAGCTAATTATTAATTTAAAATAAAAAGTTGAACGTTGGTCAAACGTGAACCGTGGTGAATTGGGTAATACTATAATATAATATTATATAGGTACATACTACATAGCAGGTATATAATAAACTAGGTACATGTGAGTTCATAAATGCTTAGAAACAAATATACAGAGTGATTCAATAAGCATTCTCCACCCCCATTTTTTAATAAAATAATGAGTTTATTTGAATTTTGATTTTTTGAATTTTTAAATACCTATACTCAAAGGCCATAATTTTTAATTCTTAAATTTTTTTGTACTACTTAAGTCTTAAGGAGTGTCCTGTGGTGATACAAGCTTCTGTTTTTCAAATAAGAACCCCCGTATTTTACTGTAAATTAATTAGTGGATAATTTTTTTGAAATTATGTACCACATTCAAAATTCGAATCAGTAGTTTAATTGATTATATAATACATATTATATAATCAATGGTAGTTTCTTAGTTATTAAAATGATTGTACAAAAGAAAATAGTCCTTAATATTGGGTTAACATATATATAAAATATGATCTAGTATTTATTATACTTAGGCCATTTTTACAATTTATTAATATCGATAGATTAATATAAATTACTACAATTTTTAAATCACCATAGCCCCACATCTTATAAACTCATTACTGTAGACCTTAAGGACCTTTTATCCTTAGAACACAAAATTAAATAACTCATACAATTTCAGAAAAATTATCTACTCTGTATAATAATTTATAGCTGAATAGGGATGTTCTTATTTGAAAAACAAAGTTTGTATCCCCACAGACACTTCTTAAACAGTACAACAAATCTCAAGAATTCGAAAATATGGTCTTAAAGTGTATTTAAAAATTTAAAAAAATCAGATTTTGAATAACTACATTAATGAAGAAAAGGGGGGTGGCATATGCTTGGTAAATCACCCAGCATATAATATATTCAGAATTCAGATATTCTAAATTATTCATACAATTTTATTACTATAGCCTATAGGTACCTATACATAATTTATATTGGATTATTATAGTTATTACAATATTAGGTAGGTACATTCAAGTATCATCGCAAGGCTTACAAGTTAAATGTTGATAAATTTTAGTTAAAACTATTATAGTACCTATTAATATTTAGACTTGTCCTGGAGGGAGCATTTACTATTTTTTTTGATAGGGTTACACGAGAAGTACTTTTAAGTGCTCTATAGGTACATTGTATATCAACTTATAAAATATATTTTATTTATATGTATTACCTAATGACAATTGTAGTTCGCAGTTAGGTAGGTTGTAGGTAGGTAGGAAGTAGGTATTAAGTATTTTTGTTCGTGTATTTTTAGACGATTTCACAGGGTAATGTTGGGGAAGGGACAGCGACTAACCCATGCCGACCTTCCTCTAGCCCCGTAAAACTGCCACTGGCTATACTTACAACCAGGGATGGGCTGCAGTATTTCAATTAATTGTATTTGAAATACATTTTGTATTTTATATTTTCTGTAGCGCAAAACAATTGTAATTTGTATTTTGTATTTCAAATATATTTTTAAAATGTTTTGTTGCTTAAACGTATAGACTAATAAGGTACCTATTGGCTATTAGTATATTAGTATATACCTAACCTATAGTCACGATTATCTACGTCGCGTTCTTATTAAAAAAATATTATCTCTCACGTGCTAAACTGAACCAGCCACGAAATGGATCACCTGTTGTAGTAGGCTCTTGATTACATTTGAGAGGTGATGGGTTAGATTAACAATTTTAAACAATACAAATAAAAATATTTCTTGTATAAAAAACTACCCTAAAATTCGCCTGTTGTTTATTAAAATATATAATAATATAAAATACAATTATATGTTTATGTTTATATGAATGTTATACACTATACAGTATATTTTTAAAAGGGAATGATGTTTTTGAAATTCATGATTAATATCATATTTAACTTTTAAAATTATAAACTTATCACGGTTTTATTTACACAGCGAAACTACTATATTACGAAGCCTTATGGGCACTAAAAATAAATTCGTATTTTGGAGAATTTTGTTAAATATAGGTAATCAAATTCTATACTTTAATTTGGCTCTCAAAAATATTTCGTTAAACAGGAAATGTTGTTAGTTGGAAGATCATTATTTATTGATTGATTGATTTATTTATTTATTTAAAGTTAACACTCCTAAAGGGCAAAGAGTACAGTATAGATGTACAAATACTGATGTATTTTGCCTAAATATGTTTTTATGAAGTGTTCAAATATTTTTTTCGTGGATGCTGGACATTTTTAATAAATAAAGTAAATTAAAAATAATTATAATGATGGATACTTTCATGGATCTACCTACAATTTTTCTATTTACCTATAGTGGCATGTATTTTTTCTTTTTTATTTGCTCCTCCAACTTTTTCTCGACAAATCCATTTTTCCATTACTGTTTGTTTATTGGTTCATTTGAACCTTTGCTTCATCAGATGTCCGCAGGTACATTTTTGTTCAGTGAGTGAAATGTAACAAATTTTTGTAATTTGGTGATCAAACCTAAACCATTATTGTTTAGGCTTTACCACTCTTTTAAGTCGAACGAATTGGTAGTATGGTTTTCTATAGTCGCCATAGTTTAAAAATACTCGTTTGTCGTTTAAATTGATGTATTTTCACTGAAGCAAAGAAAAACATAATGATTTATATTATACACTCGTGGTATTAAAAGCTTGATTTTGTCATTTTATCTTATCGAAAATGTGTATTATGCCCTGCTTCGATTAGAGTAGACCTGATAAAATGTGTAATCAAATATTTGTTTATGCACAGGTACTTATATACTTTTATGTTTGTTTTTTGATAGCAAATCCATCATCGTTTAGATTTGAGATTTGACTGACTACTCTTTTCGTTTTGTCTAATGAATACAATAGTCAATAACAGTATTACAATTTACAGGTAGGTATACAAGAGTTAAGTACAAGTTTATACAAGATATTATAAATATACATCCTATATTTTTCTGCAAACGAATCTTCAACTTTATTAACATTAATTAATTTTGTAAAATCTTTTTCTATACATAGTATTTACTATAAGTCTCCCTATTTTTATAGTTTTTAAGCACTCGAAGATCGTCACTTGCTATAAATTGTAATATTGTCGCAATATTTGTAACATTTTAATTTTAAATAGTACGAGCATCAGAGCATCTAACTTTTGTAGTGAATGAGTGACCCTATCCCGGCCACTCGGTGCAATCAAATATCAAAATGCATTTTTGTTGACCCTGTAGGCTGAGTCGCTGAGACCTACTTATTTCAGGCGGTGTTGAATACCAAATGTCTGGTAGAGAAGAGAAGATCCTAAAGCTGATTTGTCAAACCCTCAAAACTGTTACCCTTTTTAATTTTTGTGATAGTTAATTATACACATAAATCATTAAAAACTATGCATTTTATACTTTTATTTATGTCTCGCGTGGGTCTGAGAGAAAACAAATATTGCGCTGACATATCTTCCTGAAGTTTTAAGCTTAACACAGGATGTGCTAATAGAAGGCAAGAATCTACTAAGGAGTAAGGTCAGGTTAGTCAATATTGTATAAAGTGGCGTACATTAAATTCTGTTATGGGGGGAGGGATTAAATAATATTACATACTTGTGTGATGAACACTCTCCGATAAGAAGTGCTTCGCCTAATAAGTTTTATCAAAGACCATTGTTAAAATATTCAGAGTTCACATCATCACATTTGTGTCTTCTAATTGTCCAATAACAAAATATGTGCTTGGGCAGTGTAAACCAAATAGAATAAGAATTAACCCATAAACAAATTTAATCATACAACTGAGTTAGGTACCTACCTTTTAGATTACTATTACAGTACCTATGCCAATTGATATAATGATGTGATAGAATATGATATCTAAATATCATGAGTCAAGGCAGTACGAGTAGTGCGGCACTCTGATCATCACTCATCAGACATCAGAAATTTTGAACAATTATGTACATTCACATTAATAGAATTGATTTAATAAACAAGAAATAAAAAAAATCGGGTAAGTGGATGTCAATCTGCTGTACAGTAGTTTACAAGTAGGCCACTATAATGGATGGTGTTAAATTTGAATTCAATGATATAAAACCATTGTATACGAAAAACGATTCTGAGCGAAGACTGTCCGTAAGTCTATAATATTACTTAGTAATTTAGTATGTTTCATGATATTATTATGATTAAAGTAATTTATTTTACTAGTAAGCATTATTACTACTTAGTAGATTAAATTCATTTGTGCTAACAAAAAATACATTTGAATAATTATTGTATGTATAAAATATAATAATATTCTTTAAAATTTCAAGTACCCACGAAAAATATTTTTAATTTACAACAGAATAGCATAATTCATTATTCTTGGTTATTTAATATGTAATTTCGTCGGTATTTGAAAAAAAACTGTTCTTTTATATTTTTAGATTTTGCCGAAAACTGGTTTTGCTTACAAATCCCCGTTTTCCCTTAATTTTTACTTTGTTTTACTAATTTGAATTTTTTTCTTTGCTCCCTCGCCCCCCCCCCTCAAAAAAAGTACCAACTAGATTCTCTTTCCTACCATAAAATATGCTGTTGAAGAAAATCGAAGCGCTTTTACTGTCCCTAAACGTGACGACAAACACAAAAAAAACATACATCATTGCAAAATCAATACAGTCATTATCGCTCCGCGCAGAATCTAAAATTAAATTATAAATTAAAATAATATTCGGATGACACCGGTATGCGGGTACCTATGTCATTAGTTCATTACAAAAATAGACACACACACAAATACACCCACGGGCCACAAGCCACTTTACAGAATTTTTAGTTTTTAGTTTAGATAAAACTATAAGAAGTCAGAAGTGTCATTAACTATTAATATACAAGAAGACAGTTAGACAAGTATCTACCAATAAAATATGTTCGACGTTTAGTGTTAAGAGTCACTCTGTATTTACCCGTTTGTCCCGTGTATATTAACTAGCATAGGTATTATATAATGTGTTAATGTGTAATTGTGACTAACACACTTATCTTTATGTTATGTCTTTATTATAATTTATAATATTTATTCATATCTAACATACTATGTTGGTACATTAAATCGTTTTTTTTTGTTTTTATGGGGGCTTATGGGAAATCTGATGAATATAGTTGCTTATGTAATCTTTATGAAACCAACATTCTGAATGGTTTAGATTTGGGAAGATGTACCGCTATACATTATAATGGCAAATGGCTAAGCCTATACCTACCGTCGATACTAACTACCAACGCTGTATTTTTTTTGTACCGAATTGTTGCATAATTATGATTATAAAATAAACGAGGAAACTCGTTTTGGTTATCTTCTTTTGAAACCGAAACTCTCTATATGTACTAAACTAACTGTCCTATATCAAATATCAATAGTGTATGATGAAATAAATAATATATATTATACCAAGTAGGTACCAACCAAATAAAATAAAATCTTGAATGAGATTTCCATGATAAATTAAATTAAATTTACCATGGATATTTCAATTGTTTTTGGTCGTTTGTCATATTAATATTATTAAACCTAGGTAGACTTTTTATTTTTAATAATAATATACCTAATAATAATTACCTATTTATTAATTCTATCAAAGTATCAAACATTATGAATTGTAATAATAAGGGTAATAATAGTATAATACAACAAATTGAACAAATATCATAATAATAATATATTATGTTGTCGAGTTAAAAAAGACAATTTTACTAATTTATTATTTATATACCGAATTCTATTGGCTATTATCAGGGCTGTGTTAAGGTTTTTAGCGCCTAGGGGTATTAATTTTTAAGGGCCATAGTCCCCCTCCCTTCTTTAGACCCTCCACTTATTGATTTCCTAGTACGTTATTTAGTATTTAAGGTAGGTAGGTACCTATATGAAAAAGTTTAGGATGACTTTTTTGAGACTCCATAAGTTTATTAAGCTATCTTAGCTAACATATAGTTATAATGTTGAAAAGCTTTATCTAAATTTAATTTAGTTTTATTCAATTACATTACATTTTACATAAACAAATAATAAAAATTATTTTCTTTCCTTTGCTTTCCCTTTAGCAAATTTACTAACTAATTCACTCCAATCAATAGTCTTTGCAATCTCAGCTTCCATGCATGCGACTATGAGACTGATAAACATTAAGTTTTTTTATTTGATAATGACGATCGAAGATATGTTTTAACATTTTTAAGAACAGAAAATCGTTCACCACTTGAGTTTGAACAATGCAAACATGTAAATATTTTTAATGCAATTTCTGTTGATGGAAATGTAGTGATTATAGGAGAAATTGTTAATGCTTTCAATAAACAATGTATTGATATTTTTTGATTTTCTGGCATACATGAAAATATTGCTTTAAACTGAATTAGTTCTTTGATGAAATCAGCATCCAGGTGTTCTTCATAATTTGCATTCACTAAATTGTCTGCTTTAACTCTTAAATCTTTGTTACACTGTTATCTATATTTTATAGCTTTAAAAAACCTATATCTATAAGTTTAAGCTTTAAATAAATTCGTAAAAGTTCTTAATTATTTTTTTTGGGAGCAGTAGGTAACTCAATAAACGATGGGGACCGAGGGAGAGGCAATACCAGTTCCTCCCCTGGTTCTTGATAACACGATGAGAAAAAAAAAAGTTAACTCCATTCATAAAATATTTAATAATGTAGGAAAGGTATAATACACTAATACAGTAATACACATAATATACTTAGGTATACGGTTATGATTTTAAAAGGTGAACGATGTGGAAGTCTTGGAATGTTCGTTTATGTTTTTCAAAATACTACATGACACCCATAATCTTTAGCATCCTTTATGCGATAGGTACTCATAATTAATACAATTCTTAGTTTTTAAATTTTTAGCCCTACTATGTACACACAATATTAAACTATAGAGTGCATATAGTGTAATCATTCATTTTTTTTCAAATTCACTTTAAAAATATTATGTAAAATTTAATTTGGTGATTTAGTTATATTTATGAGTTTATGACAAATATTTGGGTAATATATGTTTGAATATGATTGAAGCAGAGTGCACTTTGGCCCATGAAAAAATCACAAGGCGTGCCTGACAGATCATGTGCGCACGCCAATGCATGCACTAATGTATGCAATAATGCATTTAAATATTTAATATCATTCAAATATGCAAAAAAATAAATATTTACATTTCAATGGGCGTCATTGTTTTCAGCCAGTAATTTTTTTATTAACATTATTTCCAACAACTGGGTGAAAAAATAATAAAATAAAACAATTGGCAATTTTACTATTTTTATAGCCTTCAGTCTTCAATGACCAATGTACTCGTAAGTATAATTTCGTTTATAGTTGGTTTTCTTTGAATAAAGGTTAACCAGTATTAATCATTGTTAGTTTTTTGATATAAAATATAATATAATGTAAAACCCGACCTAATCAGTATAGTGATGTGTCCTATTGACTGTATAGGCAATAGAGTATAGTATGGCAGTATTTTATAGAGTAATGCTACAGAATATATGAAATATTCAAATATATTTAAATTTAATATATTCTGTGGTAATGCCGATATGTTATACCATGTCGTTTCCATTTTAAAGGCATTATGGGAAAATCAATTAAGTACTTATATGTATATTTTTTTACTATAATTATTATTATATAGGTTTTATAAGATTATATTAATTTTTATTCAACTATTATATTAGGAAATCTTGATTTTCGACGTATTTGTGAATGCATATTTTATTATCATAATTATTATTATTATGTATGTATTATGAGACTATATTCATTTTTACTCGATTAATGTAATATGTTATAACAGTTTATTGTTTTATTTTTTCACACAGTTGTAGGTAATAATGTTAATAAAGAAAACTACTGGCCGAAAAAGGAATGGTAAGGGAGCGGTCATTTCAATTGTACAAAGAGGTAAAAAAATATATAGATAAAATACATTTTATTTGTTTATTAAATAAGTACCTACCTACATAATAAATAGAATTATTAATTAATTAGTAGCATGTATAAATTGAATTGCACATTCTGTATTGTATGTAGGTATTCAGTTATCTTAAAAAAAAGTAGATAGAATTTCAGTTGCGGCGTCGCGGCAGCAATGCGAAAGCAATCCCCGCGGCGCCGTCGGTTCAAAACTGGAAAAAAAAAAAGATTGAATTTCAGCTAAAATAAATGAGAGATAATTTAATGTATTGCCTGGGAAGTGAAGGTATGTAAATACACGTCAGTTAATGTTTTCTATTAAATTGCGCACAAGAATGACAAAAATATAATAATATGCATTGTTTTTTTTTAATAATAATAGAACACGTATAATAATTGGACATGTTCCAAATATGGAAAAAATATGCAATAGATATAACATTTTACTAATTTTCACATTAGGCTGATTAAAATGTTTATTTTACATAGTTCATTTTTAAACTAATCAATAAAAATATGTAAATGCATAGAAATTTATTTTATTGAATTATTGATATTATTATAATAATATACTAATAATATAATGTATATTCATCATGTAGTTGACTTAAAATTATAATTACAATTTTAACCAGATTTAGGTTAGGTAAAAAATTAATAAATATAATATTATGTTTTATTCGTTGCACAAACAGCACAAAAAAGGATTAATTAAAAAAATACATGAGAAATGTTATTTCAAGGTTTATATTTACATAAAATGATAATAGTAATATATTATTGATGCAATCAAATATTTAACATAACTTCTACAGTTTATCTAGTTTTAATTTGTATTAATAAAATTAAATCAATCACAATAAATTATGTTTCAATATAAATTAGCATTACCCATAAAAATAACTAATTACAATAAAATTAAATTTTGGATTTATCACAATATAATTAATAAATTGCATCATTATCGTCCAGACCATCATCATCATCATCATACCCTTCGCCATTATCAAAATAGTTTTTATTGTAATCTGTACCATCATCTAATTCGTCATCCACATCACTTTCAAATTCTTCTTCGATGTCTTTGGGCTGCTCATCTTTTTCTTCATCTTCTTTCTTTTTTGGTTCTTCACTATCTTCAACATCAATGTCTTCTTCTTCATCAAGTTCTTTGGCAATACTTTCATTAATCAAAAGTGATGTAGTAGAATTATCAGTTTTTGCTTTCTTTTTGTTGGCAGGACAAAGGAAATCGTCAATTTTATTTTTTTTAGCAGAAACAACTTCTTGCAATGATAAATAATCATGATTAGTCACCTCAGATTTTAACTTTTCCATCCATTGTTTATCAGATAATGGTTTATCATCCAGTGAACTTTTTTTTTTTTTTGGTAACAGCGATGGTGGAAAGTAGTTATGATTTTCTATAGATTTAAGGTAAGACCAAGGGCTTGTAAACTCCTCTTTGGAAATAAATGAAGCAGAATTATTAAAATGCTTGGCTAACTTCTTTTCAAAAGATATCAGATCTTCATCTTCACTATCTTCTTCAATTTCAGTAACTGTTGCCCGCAAAGGTGGAAAGAGTTCTGGGGCTTTAAAATCAAGTGGGTCATCTGCTTCTAATTTGTCAGGACCAATGGATATATGTGGACGACCAACATTATTACCACCTCCACGCCCCCCTCCTCTCTTTCCTCTTGATGATCCAGCCATTAAACTAACACTTTTCTAAGCTTTTTGTTTTAGTTGATATAGTTTGTTTATGCGGCAAAGTTTCCTGGTAAAAAAAAAATGTGTAACTAAATGTGAGATAATTCATAATATAAACAAGGTTGTAGAAATCGAGCTAAACATTGATTCATAAAGTTAAGTTATATTCACCACTCTATTAGACTACTGATAAATTTATCATTTGCATCAGTGTTACAAAATTGCTTTAAAAATTAATAGGTATATATTATAAAATGTTGTATTAAGTATTAACCACAGTAATGATTTTAGTTCAAGGAATTTTAATACTATAGGCTATGTCTAAAAACTATTCAATCAAATGTTATGGCAAGAACTTAGAAATCTTGATTAAAATACATGATGTATAAATGTACATGTTTGTTTAAGTCATTAAGATAATAGTTTAATACATATTTAAATATTTCTATAAAAATGAAATATTTTAATATTAATTTAAAAACTAACCTAAATTACGGGTTGCTCATAAAATTACTTATAGCATGTACACTTAATTGTCGAGATTGATTGTAAATTACAAAATTTCAATAAAAAAAAAACAACCTAAATTACTAAATTTTTTTTTAAATGGATAATAGTATTGAGAAAAATAATAAATATTTTTTTAAGAATGTAATAGGAAATTTGTACTATTAATGTAGTATAATGAAACATAATATGTAGTTAATGCAAGCCATATTGAAATATAATATAACTGAATGTATTGATATTAATAACAATTTACAAGACATGTAAAGACACTAGTTTTATAAACCATTCAATTTAGCAAATGTGTGCTTTGTTTCAAATAGGATTACAATATCTAAAAATATTAACTTCCACAAGATATAAAAATACACTTACAGGGTCATAAATAACTTTTACAACCAATGAACAGCTTGGGCAAGTAGCATCAGTTTCTCCAGATTCTAATTCTTCCTAAAAAAAATTATAAGCTTATTGTAATTAAAAATATACAAATTCTACATTGAGAAATGTATTAAACTAATCACATTATGAATAAAAGATAAATGGAAATTAAACAATTTCTTAAATGTATTTATAATATGTTCAGTATTTAGAAAAAAATTAATAACATTATTGTAGTAAGACATACTGAATATATTTTGTATCAAATTTAGTACATTTATTATTTAATAAAATTATTTACTAATTAAAACTTTTAAAATATAAACCGTACTAGGTACCAACTAGTTTATGTGGGGTGGCACTCAGGCACATGGGCGTATAGGCCAATTTTGGCCTACCGGGAAATTTTATAAAGGGCCCCCCCCCATGAAAAAAAAATTTCAAATTATTTCTATCGTAGGTAATTGCATTTTATTAAAGGGCCCCATTACCGAAATATGAAGGAGGGCCCACCGGGAAATGCCCGGTTTCCCGGCAGGCCTATCAGCCCATGCTCAGACAACATACATTTGTTGCCCCAACCAAGTTAACCATGTGTACGGAATAAACCTATAATGTAAAAATGCCATGCCCCTGAGCACAAGTTGTCTACCAAGTAAGTATGGTTATCAATTTGAAAATAGTATGGTCTATTTACAGGCTATATAATTATGTAAAATGATAATAATAAAATAGGAAAAACAGTTTTTAAACTTTCATAGGAATGAACATTTTGTTTTCTTTCATCATGCTATTACAATAAAATATAAGTTAACTAAAAACAAGGACATTTAAGTTTAACATTGCACATTTATAATTTTAAATATTATGGAAAGAGAATGTTTTGAATAATTCATATTAGTGTGAAACTTGTATTTCTGTAAATCATAGAAAAAAAATAGGTAGGTACCTAACTAAAAACCTAATTTTTCATTAAATATTATGTGTAATTAAATATTAAGATATGTAATAATTAGGTATAATTTAATTATTTAAATACTTTAGTTATTTGAAAACGATCTCCACATGGACATGGATAATAATACATTTCATCGTCTTCGTCATATTCAAAATCTTCTATTTCTACTTCGTCGTGATAAATGGACATTTGAAAAGATTATCTGAAAATGTTATTTTTAATTAATGCAATTACATTTATTAGAGTAAATGTAAATAAGGTATTACTTATTGGTTATTACTATAGTTTCACTACCACTAATCATAAAAAATATATTTAATTTACTCACAACTTAGGTATTTATTGAATAGTATTTTAGACTCTTGGTATGTTAGAAAATAATGGATGGATGTAATTACTTATAAAATAACAATAAGTAATATTTTTTGACTTTCTTACCATAACGGCATAACGTTTAACTCGTAGTTCGTACTATCAGCTAGAGCGACAGAGCGTTGAAGCTTAGTAAAGTAATTGTAAATTGACATTCAAACACGTTTTTGATAGGTATAATATATAGTATACAAAATAACCTAACATTTATCAAGAAGCTATCATTTAAATAGTGATATCACATAATCAGGGTATCAGCGTGTGATATTATAATTTATAATTTCAAATTTGTTTTGATTACCAAATTTAATTGTGTTTGGTGCTAAATGCTAATGCGTAGAGAAATTATTTTTGTTAATTAAAATTACACTGATGGCCTAACTTAAAAGATTGACGAAAAGTAATCATTTTTAAGTTCCCCGCCAAATAGTTTGAACTTTGATTTTACGATAAATTATCTATTGGTTGTATGCATTTATGAAAAATGAAAGTATAATATTTTTATTATTTTAGTACCACAGAGAATAATAACTATTAGGGATATAAATTGCACGAGTTGTAATTTTACAAGTTTTAGAATTATTAAAAAAATTTTGAAGTTAGAACCGTACTATACTACTAATTGCATTCTGATTTTCTGAAAATTCCCGGTATTTTGTTATCATTATCACAATGAGCGCCAAACTCAATTGCTGCAGCTGTGCTTATGAATATTTGCGACAGATGTTTTGAACGTTTTGTAGTTCTGCTTCATTTTTCATTTGAAATTTGAATTTGAATTTACTTGTTGTCCTATTCGTGTTCCGTAAATCGTCTCTTTTCGGTTCTCGTTTATTTCGACATTGATAATTCATCAAATATACTTCGGTGAGTGTTTTTTCTATACATTTATGTAAAATATTTTCTTAACAAATTTAATTCATAAATACAGACAAGTCTGTAATTTAAATTAGAAACTATTTCAAAACTTACATCAACCTAATAATTTTATTTTTCTATTTTTATTTAGAAGTTATAATAAACTGTACCTCCAATCAGTTCATTGTTGTTGCAGAATTGTGAACTCATTAATTTTTTGTCCAAAGTAATAGCCATGAGTGCATTAATTAATCGTCGCAAGCGGATTCGAGTAAGATTACATTTTTGATTTTATATAGAGCATTATAAATTACTTTGAGCTTTTTTTATTAGTTGAATTCAGGTGCACCCAATGAAGATGAAGCTTCTCCTAATGTCACTGATAGCGCTCCTGACAATAATGTATCTGAGGATAATGCAACACCAATGAAAGAGGAGAATGATTTTGAATTGGACTCCGAACAAGATGATCCCACAGGTAAAATTAGTTTTTTCAATCATTAAATAATGATACAATATTAAATGAAAATTTGTATTTTTAATTCAAATTTTCAAACTCTGGGTAACATTTGTTTTCTACCTATATAACTTTATAAGCCAATAATGGCTTTACTTTAAAATGTTGTCTCAATACAATAACCAAATCGATTTCAAACTTTTTTAAGCTTTTAAGTTTAATTTATTTATTCAATCTTTAATTTTTTTCAATAGAGTTTATCTTGAAAATTTTTTGAATAATTTGGTTCCTTAAGTATATTGTTTTTAAGTTTGGTACCAACTATATTTTAAGAATTTAAGATATGTTTTTTTAATATTATGTATAAAATACATTTTTAATTTATTAGGTTTGGAAGGAGCAGCATTTCATAGTCGTCTACCATTTGATAAAATGACTTCAAATGAAGCCTACTGTTTTTCGGACGTAGCTCACGGACCAACTCAAACTCAGAAAGTTTTTTTACACATTCGCAATCGATTGGTAACTAAATACTAATGTTATTCTAGGAGAATTTTAGTAAAAAGTTACCATTATTTTGTTTTATCATTAGTTACAACAATGGTTGGATAATCCAAAACAACAATTACTTTTTGAATCTGCTCTCCCATTGATTGAGCCACCTTTTAATACTGATAAAGCTCTTATTCAACGGATTTATGCATACTTGGAGCGTCATGGGTTCATAAACTTTGGGGTGTTTAAGAGATTAAAAGTAAGAGTATGATATTTAGTTGTAATGTTATTGCATATCAAAAAAACAATTTTTAATGAAAATACTATTTATTAATTACTTATGTTTATAGCCTCTACCTGTAAAAAAAGTAGGAAAAGCTATTGTGATTGGTGCTGGTATAGCAGGACTAGCTGCTGCTCAACAAATGCAACAATTTGGCATGGAAGTTATTGTTTTAGAAGCAAGGGTACTATAATATATCTTACATTTAGCATTAATTTTATACTTAAATGATTATTTTTTTAAGGATCGAGTTGGTGGGCGCATTGCTACTTTTCGTAAAAATAGTTATGTCGCTGATTTGGGTGCAATGGTAGTTACTGGTTTAGGAGGTAATCCAGTGACAGTGCTATCTAAACAAATTAACATGGAACTTCATCGGATACGTCAAAAATGTCCATTATATGAACCTGGGAAATTGAATGCATTGGTATCTACTGTAAGTAAAAACTTCATTCATTAAATTATTAAATATATAACATTTTAATGGAATAATTTTTGTACTATAGCAAGTTCCTAAAGATAAAGATGAAATGGTTGAGAGAGAATTCAATCGTCTTTTGGAAGCTACTAGTTATTTATCTCATCATTTAGACTTCAATTATTGTAATGGAAAACCTGTTTCACTAGGTCACGCACTGGAATGGGTTATAAAGTTTGTATTCTTTACTATATTACAAGTTTTTTCATTAATATTAAGAGTTATGAATTTATGATTGTATTTTCACTCTAGAAAATTTAGCCTAGAGATAACAACCAAAAATGTCTTCATTTAGTAATTTCCACTGGGAAATCCTCCATAATTTAAATAAAAAATGTTAATTAAAATATTATGCTATATCATTAATTTTTTTACATTTTGTATATCATAGATTACAAGAGAAACATGTTAAAGAGAAATTGATTCAGTATATGAAAAGTGTTGTAGCTTTACAAGAACGACTGAAAACAAATTATAAAAAAGTATATTCAATAATAACATAATTACTATTATTCATATTATATCTAATGTCCTATATTGAGAAAATTTTTTTTAGTTACTTGAAGTGCAAGACATTCTAAAAGATTTATCTACACAGAAAAAAGAGAATGCTGAGGAAAAATGTAATGATGCTAGCTCAAATTTTGCATACCTTTCAGCTAAGAGAGAAATAGCCATTAATCTCAAAGTAAGTGTATATTATTTTACAAAAAAGGATAAATCTTTATAACTAAATATTTTTTTTTTATAAAGATAATGAATATTATTGTGATGATATTAAATGTATGTATTTATTTATGTAGCAATGGGATGAATTAATAGAGGAAAAGAATGAAATCGAAGAAAAACTAAAAGAAATGGAAGCATCTCCACCAAGGTATATTAATATTAAATTTTCATACATAGATATAGTTTATTTAGTACAACTATTTTTTTTACTATTTTATTTTAATATTTATTTTAACTCAAATTATAACTTATAAATTGTATGTTATAGCTAGTGCTCAATAAATTACTTAAACTTTGTTGCTCTGAAAATCGATTAAGATTCCTTGTAATATTTCTATTAGTTGAACTTATTTTTAAATGCTTGGAGCACTTTTGACTGTATTTTTATGTATTAATTACATTAATAAAATATAATAAATTAAAACAAACTAGAGACGTGGTTCTGTGTAGAAATATTTTGAGTATGCCTCGTCATTGAGTAGATTAGTAATATACTATAGTTATTTAATATAACAAACGATTCTGAGTAAGTACTGTGTTTCAGCCTCTATTTCAAAGGGTATTATTTTATAAGTTTATATTTTGTTTTATTATTTTTGTATCAAATAATATGAGAGATGTTTTATTTTTAGTGATGTATATCTATCAACTAAAGATCGTCAAATTCTGGACTGGCATTTTGCAAATTTGGAATTCGCCAATGCTACTCCGCTTAATAATCTGTCATTAAAACATTGGGATCAAGACGACGACTTTGAATTTACTGGAAATCATCTAACAGGTTAGTGATATTTTATTTTTATTTAAAATCCTTTGAGTTAAATTTTACACAATTTTTAAGTAGTTGTCTATTCTTTGAAACCCCTCTAAAATGAGTCATTTAAGATTTGAAGAAAAGTAGTCCATAAAGTATACAAATTTGAGGTTTGAAATCTTATCTCTAACTATATCAACTAATTTATAGTTATTAATATTAAAATTACTGTTTTTTAAACTTTTTGTTCCACAATCCTTACAATATAAAAGGTATATAATATAGCTGTCTTACATCTAGTATAGAAAATATGTGCTTACTTAAATTAAAATTAGCTGTTGAATAAATTTTGAATTTTATGCAGTGTCGACCTGGTGTCCATCCCTGGTCTCTTAAATTTTTTATTTGTTTGGCGTGTTTCTTTTCTATATAGGACATTATTTTTAGGACCAATTTTTCCTTAGAGATTTTTTCATTAAGATATTGCCATCCTGAGAATTATTGGGGTCCAGGGTAAAGACAAATTGTTTCATTTTAATGTTATCTACATTTTTTTGGAGCCTTTATATGTATTTAATTATTGGGCTCCTTAACATAAATGATCCATGGGCCTTTTGTGTGCCAGGCTGACACTGCATTTGTATGTTAATCAAACAATATTATTTTGGTTTATCATGTATTTTATATTATATTACAAAACTTTGTAATTTTTTTACATTTTTTCTTATTTATTTAATATGTTTGGGAGACAAGAATTTACTTAAATAAACCAATAAAAAATAAGGATAAATATTATCCAGAAGCTACAACTGACCTAATTGTTGGTTGTTATTTCATCCACAGGTGTCAATATTTCTTACAATTTTAATCAAAATTAATAACAAGATCTGATGATTTTGTTTTTTATTGTTATGTGCAAATTGTAAAGAAAGTAAATTGGGAGGGGGTGTGCTTATAGGGCTAAAGCCATACATTTCAATAGCCCCCCCCCTAAAAAAAAATTAAGCTTTATTCGACTTTTAATTATTACTGTTATTTTTTTTTAGTAGTTATCGATCTATTATATTATTTTTTAACGTTTTCAAAATATTTAGCAAACAAATAACTTTGAAAATCTAAACAAGGTCTTAAGTTCCAAAAATGGTCATAGAATAATATGATTAGAAGTTGCGATAATTAATGTCGAATAAAGAAAAACGCAGATTACGGATTACGGAAATTGTGAGAGTTTTGTTTTCGACGTTTTTGTGATTACTTATGTACCAATTGAATTGTCAAGTGTGCCACTCAGATTTTAAAATAAAAATAATAATAAGAATAAAATTAATACTAAATACTAATTAATAATATTAGTACATAATTATTACTTAATGTCTTTTGTCATTCGTTATAGTATACTTATATTTTTGTTAGTAACGCATTATAACAGTTGGATGTGGGGGAAGGGTTTCGAGGGCTTAGATGTTAGACCCGAAAATTTAACTAAATGTCCGCCTATGATGGTACTATTGGTACTTTACTATTACATAATACATAAGGAAAAGATACTTCTCTTTAAATATTTCTGTTTGGTGACATCAGAATTTTAGCAAAAGCTATGGAATACTGAAATACATATTATTTGACGATTTTAAAATGTTTAGTTCTTTCGTTGTGCGCATGCGTAAATGCGTAATACAATTTTTTAAATAAGAACATGTATTTTAAACACTAGATCTGGATAGACCAATTGTTTTTAAGTCATTTCTATCTTTTAACTATGCCTTTAAAACTAAAAATTGACGAAATTACACCGAGTTAAGTTACAACTTAAAAAACACTCGAAATCGTATGGAAATTTGGAAAATTAGAATTATTATTGAAAATTCGACAATTTACTAAATGAATTAAAACACTACTTTACCCCAAAATGATTTAGAAAACTTCGGTCTACTAAAATCTGGCATTGAAAAAATGTGTTGCCAATTAAAAACAGCAAGTGCCAAGTTGTATTGGGCAATTCGCATAATGAAACATCTAAACATTTTAAAATAGTCAAAAATAGTGTATTTTGTATTTCCTAGTATTTCCTAGATCCTCCTAGAAACCTAATTTTTATCCGGTGTTATTTGACAGGAATATTTCGTTTTGAGGTTAGGTTAGACTGATCTTATGTATAGAATAATAAAATAATAATAACTCGTATTGATTATGAGATCAGGGTATAGCATATTATGCGGATAATATTGCAAACCAATGGTGGATTAAGAATTTTATTAAGGGAGGGAATATGAAATATTGTATGTATATACTATATATATATTATATATATACATGTGTAATTGTAAGTATACATTAATATATTATATTTTTTAATAAGACAATATTACATTTTCTTTACGACCGTGCCATATCGATTACTTGGGAGACACAGGTATTGTTTTATGGACTGTCTACATAGCAACTTTGTATTAAATTATTAAAAATATACTCATCTACTCTCTGTATACTGTGAAATGTTCAAAATATGTTGACTCTTTTTGAGTTATTCAATTTTCAATTTTTTTTTCTATAATTGTCGATAACATTTTTTCACCTTGTCAAAAAGTTTGAAAATGTGATAAGAGGTTTCTCATAATTTTTTCATATACCAATAAAAAATCTCAAAAATACACATTAACAATATTTTTGATAAATTTAAAGTTAGAATTTTGACAAAAATCATAACAATTTTCAAATTATTTTGAATTAGAAATTCATAAATTTTTTTTTTTATACCTCGTATGTTTTGAAAATTTAATACAAGATTCCTCATAATTTTTCTACTTTTAACAAAAAATAAAAGTTTATCGGAAAGTCACATGACATTTAGGTATATTAGTATTTCGTGTTTGAAGTACATATTTTAATGACATTAGATTTTCAACCATTAACTAATGATTTCTCATAGAATGACTTTTTTATATTGTTATAATTCAAAAACGAATAAACTCAGATACTTCACCAGATTTTTGTTTTATAATTTGATATTTATAACAAAATGTTTAAAATGTTTTGAATCTTTTTAAGCTATTTATAGATATTTTAAATCTTTGTTTTTTATAAACATCAGTCTAATAGTTATCGCTAGGATAAAAAGCTTGGTTTATACAAAGTTCCTCATAAGTTAGCAAATTTAAAAATGTAAATGATAAATAGTCACGCCTCATATTTCCTCCATCTCCTAGATCCGCCACTGTGGCAAACACATGGTATATACTATTAAAATTGTAATTACAGTTTGTAAACTTAATAATGCTGGTGATTTAAGTGCATGGTTAAGGAATTCATAATCGATTGATAAAATACCTCAAAGGTTCCAAAAAAATAAAATAATTAATAGATTAAAGTGCGTACTGAAAAAATGTTTTATTTTTTCATGAGTTATGACTCATACGCATATCTATTGGCTGTGCGTATAATATAATATTATTATAATATATTATATTTGTCATTCATCTGAAAAATGACAAACTCTCTTATTTAGTACTACATATTTAATTTAAAAACTATTAAGTTTTTTAAATTGCTCTTCAATTATAGTTTAAATTTAAAGGGATCGGTTATAAAGAATATTGCATGAAGTGCTGTTCTATTCCTTTTTAGATTTGAGCATTTACAAAGGGATTATAAAGTTTTTGCCTTGAGCAAAAAACTAAAAAAAACTGTATGTACCGCTTCCAGTGTTGACAAAGAGATAAAAGAAACCGCCCTTGGGCACTTAAAATTACATCTGTCCGTATTGAATAGCATTTTTTTTAACCAGATTGAACTGAATGAATAATAATGTCTTCTAATCATAAGTAAACCAATTCAAAATTTTTAAAAATATTTTATCTTCTGTGTTATGCATTTCAAAGAAACTAATAGGTTTTTATTAATAAATTAATAAAAGAATGTATAATAACCAGCTATATTTAATTAATACTCTAAAATAGAAATTTAAAATTATTTTAAATAAACTATATTCATAGTTGAAATTATTATGCTCCCTATCTATGTAAATATCCTAAAATATACTTTCTATATTGTTCGGTCTTATTATAGAGATGTTGGAAGACAAGTTTCGCATAACATGTCACCCTGAAAATATTATTTTTCCTTATGTTATGTATTACATTTGAATATTTTTACTAGTTATTTCGTATTACAAAATTGAAGTATTTTTGGTTCTTTCTAGTTTCTACTGTTTATTACAACCACCTACTCAATAATTTGTATATTATTATCGTATTTTGCTTTTAATTGAAATATGGGTTTTAATGGCATTTGTTAATTTATCATATTTGACAATATATTATAAAGTAAAGAATCGTCTGAATTTTTAGAGTTGTGTTGTTTTGATGTATTTCATCTTGTTAGGTGTTTTTCGTATTTGAATAATAAATATCGTATAATGTAAAAATATACAGTAAATATGCATATCAGCATCAGCGGGGGTCCGCGTGGAGAAAGTTGTTGTTTAATGAAACGTAATAAAGAGCTTAACATTGACTAATTGTTCAACGTTGTCTCAATAGACGTTATTTTAAAAACGTTATTTTATTTTATGTATTATACACTTCATATGGGTGTTTTTATGACAAATGATCTAGTTTTTTATAAACTACATAAGATTTATGTAAATTTCTAGGCAATATATTTATTGAGAATTTATATATTTATTTTACTCAACGGCTTTTAAACTTATTCAAAAATTGAAAAACACAGTTAAATATCATCAGCCGAATAAGATATAAATAATTAGATAAACATTTACGAATGCCAACTGGAAACTATAGTTATAAGCACTGAATGGTTTATAGTTTATTTTGGGGTTTAAAAATGATGCACTTCGTCCATTGACTTTTCTAGCAATTGTAAAATAGGCGTCACTGTTGAATAAAATAAATTTTGTTTTATGATAATGCATAATTTATAAAGTGGTTAACTTAGCTGATTGTCTGTATACCATCTAGACACTAGTGCATCATGCTTAAAGCGGAGTACAGATTAACGGTCTATAATTTATCAAGTATTTTTTCTTATATAAATATTTTAGTCTTGTCTAAAACTGATATCACCAGGTACTCTGCGTGCTCAGATACTTTTAACCTCCATTATGTTGTGTATTATAACAAGGAGTTTGCTGAGTGATAATTATCATAATTAACATTTTTTATGCTATAAATTAATTTATGTCGGATGGCCGTATGAGTGGATCACGCCCACCTGTTTTACTGGCTTAATATGTTTTTGATCTATTATCCTCTGTCGGAATAACACTATACTATCATCGGCCAAAATGCTTTTAATTAGAAAAGAAATAATAGGAAACAAAAATTAAAAATAATTTACAACAATAATTATGTGCCTAAAACTACTTTCGGATTAAGAACTCATGATTATATTCATGAGATGGAGTATTATATTATATAGGTATAATGTGATGTTTTGACACTGTGAAGTGTGTGTATTCGGAACAAATAGAAAAATATCTGAATTAGTAAGAATTGAGTACAACGATCGTAATTTAAACAACCATGTACTGATGAATAGTCTGTTGATAATTGATTTATTACTAATTAGTTAAAGTTAATTTTACAAACGATTTTGTTCACAATAAGAAATAGGTAGGTATACAATATCACTGTTTGAAGTTGTTTATGTGCTAAATGCATGTATCAAATAATTTATGATTCAACTGTAATTAGTAATTTAAATTTTTAAAAACTTTGTTTAATTTACCGAATTACTTAAAGAAAAATCAGTTTCTAGTATAGTACTATTAATTAATTATAAATTATCATTTGTGATTGCACCGTCTTTGCTCAGAATCGTTTTTTGTATGCAATCTTAATTCAAATTCAATACATCCATTGCGTTACCTACTCAATACCGAGGTACACATACGAACTCCATGCATTGGACAAATTTTTTTTACAAAATCAAAATTTGGATTAATTACCTAACTAAAAACTAATATGTTCATAAATATTAGTTGTTACCATGTAGTTCGTATAAACATAGTTACTAATAAAAGTCATTATAATTCATATTACGTTTCCATATTTTACAACTAATTTTCGTTGTGTCAGAATGCAAAATGTGACTAATTGCCTTCAACAGACTTCCTAATTTGTCAAATCTCTTTGTGGGATTGTCATGTAAACCGTTTTATAATAAGATGTGTGTGGCATCACCGGCGGTATAGCTGATGAATAGGGGCGGTTGGATTAGACATGTTGACATTTCTTTTGCGTACACCTAGATTTTGCAGGTTCTGGCGGCGTTTATACTTTTCGGCATCTCGTGTTTCAAAGGGGTCGCGGTTTTCATAAAAGGACACCGACAATGCATGGTTGCGCGTGTAAGATGAACGTGTTTAACTATAATTATAAAAGGTGCAGGTTTCGATTTAAACATCTCAAAAGACCGTTCAACCTAACCTTTCAGTGTCTGTCACCTTACACCGGAAAAAGTGTCTTTCACAATAAATATAAAGATCTTTGAATCTTTTCTATCTATTGTGTGTAAACAATTCCTTTTTTATAAGAACACAAGAACCGACAGATTTTAAAATACACGATATGTACTTATAGTTGTTGTAATTTTATTAAAGACGGTCGTAATATTGCAGCCTTTTCACTAATACAGTGAGTAATGTAGGTAGTACCTATACCTACATCGAGTACTGCGAACATTTAACTTTAACAGTTTTTAAATTTTAAAGCTCAAATACTTTGGGATACGCTTTTTTAAGCAAAAAATAAATATAAGGCGACTAAGTTTTTTTTTATTTTAGGCACGAACGTACAACTATCGCGTTAGATTGGCTGGAAAAGAAAAAAAACAAAGTAGTAAAAACAAAAAAAGGATAAGACTTCCAGAAAAAAAAAATGTTTAAATCGGCTATTTGTATGCTGGCCCAGGTATAAACTTATAGAGAGGGTTCGCCGAAACCAAAATACGTATTTAATAGAGTTCCGGGTTTTCAGGACGATGGGTACTAAATTTGTGACAAACGATGTGACGTTAATGGAAGTCGTGGGCGGCTTTTTTAATGTTCAGTGTACCTCTACTGTAAATAAGAATTCGGGCACGTTTTCGTAATAAATTGGCAACGGGAAAAGGAAAAAATAAAGAGTTTGAGCAAATAAACTAATAAAGTACTGACATTTTAAATAGAACATTCTGCAAATGAAAGTTATTGTGTATTATAGTATGCTATATAATGTATCTATATAATATAATGCTCTATAAGTCAAGATACGTATAATGATCTTATATTATATTGTTTTATACTTTCATTGAATTTAAATCGGGTCAGGAGGTCTAATTAAGTCGAGCTGGAAAAAAAATCAAACAAAAGAATCCTCCCCGAGGTGAAACAATATTCGCTGGATGTCCAGCTGTTTTAAGTAACATGAATTAGCGTAAAACATAAAGGATATCAATATGATCCGTTGTGCCTGATAAACGATGTTTAATTAAAATTGTCTTTAATTAAATCGTCGAGTCGATCGGTGTTTTGATTTTTTTGCTGACTCATGTTGCCTCTATTTTCATGGAATATTTTTTAATATCTCCCAATCTTGACGTGTGTTATTAATGTTGATTCAGACCAGTGACTACTAAAACTATATCAGGTATACAGACTATAGAGTATACTACTTATGTACTGTCTAAGACAAAATAGATCATAATATATTGCATTTAAATTCAATTTTGAATTATTTTTTATGATCTGTTATGCGAATCTCAGTTTTTTTTTAAAACAAATTTAATTTTGTTGTAACTCGTTTAATAATTTCTGTTATTTATAACAGTTTATGATATTTTCTTGAGAGTTAAAATTATTTTACACATATAGGTATTGAAAAAAAAACGACAAAATTGAAGATTTTCAACAACAACCGTTAAACATATTTTTACGACTAGGAAAGTGTTAGCTTTGTTGTTTATACATTGACTATAACATATTTAAAGTATCATTAAAGCTTATAATATAGTTGGATAAATTTTCCTTTAAATTTATATATTCAGATTCTGAAAAAAATGTTTAAAAACAGTTGAATTTTTTTAAAGATATTTATTGTTACACTTATTGTGAAATAATCACAAGTTTTCACATACACATTTTTAACTAAATAAGGAATTATAAAAAGTAGAATTATACAGTTGTTGAATATAAGTGACGTCAAGTATTTTAATTTAAACGGTTTATTATATATAATTAATATTTATATGATATATATTTTATTGCTTTAACCTTAATGTTTATAGAAATTTATTTACTAGTTTTTATTAAAAAAAAAAATTATTTATTTAGTTATTTACAATTTTTATTTTTTTTTTGTGTACAATTGTATGAGCATGTATTTTTAAGTATTTAGTTGTATAGGTAGGAATATACTTTAGTACCTATACCTGATATAACTATTGAGACCTTGGTCCCTCGATTAATCGATCTTGTAGTGTTCGTATAGTACAGTGTTCTTAAAAAGGGCTAGAAACATATTTATTTATTATCTGTATTGTCTTAACCACAACAGTCTTCGTGACTAGGCGTAACCACATAAACGCGGGGAACGTTTTTTAAGCAAATATTTTTGAAAAATGACTAGGATAATCGAGCTTGTTACAGTTCAATCCCTCCCATCGCCCGAATGAAATAAATATAGTTTATAATTTTATATAATATATGGATGGGAGTTCTAAATAATTGAATTTTGTGTAGGTAAGTATAATATTGTTGTTTAGTATTTGTATAAATAGTTGTATTTGCATTTTAAATTATGTTTATTTTTTAAATTCGTTTATACTTTATACAATAGTATCATGAGAGAATACACGTTTGCACATAATACCCTTTTTTGAAAACTATATTTCCGTTAGCTCTATAAAATATAGGTACCTATTCATTTCTCGATCAACCATAAAAATAATATTAATATTTAGGAAATAAAATATAAGAACAGTGTTACTATTATACAATGATTTAAACTTAAAGTTAAAGTGTTTATTATCTTTACATAGGTACAAAATTTAAATATAATTTTTCATTAACATTGAATATAATTTACAATATCCAATTTTGAATACTAAGTAGGTGCTATTATTACTATTTTGTTTTGGATTAATTGGGTTTTGATATAGTTACAACTTATAATAACTATTATTTTATTTGTTTGTTCATTTTTTGTAATAGGTAAATTATTGTTTCAAGTTTTTAAACTACTGTTTTTTTTTCTTGTCATGGACCGGTTTTCTTTTAAATTAAATATTTCAACAACTTGATTGTCAATAATGTACCCCAAAAATCTAGATTATAACTTTCTTTACCAATAAATACATTTTAAAATTCTCTATAATATGAAATTGTATGGTTTTGGTCTGATATGATAATGTCTAACAGTATATTACCACTGCTAGTATCTATTTCTACAATTCCGTATAACTTTTATTTATTTTCAATGTTTTATATTATTATAATATTTAAATTTTAATTGTTTAAAATGACAGTAAATTGATAAGGATATAATATAATATATGTTATATATACTACTAATATACTTTTAATTATGTAAATTATAACTAATTTATAATACAATTTTACTTTTAAGTACTTTAGTGCATATACTTAATTTATAATTACTGTCCCTGCAGTGCATTTGTATAGCGCAATTTAAAATGGAGGAAGGTGATATTGCTGCCAAAACAATGTCCCTTCTAATTTTAATAATTTAAAATTAAATAGATAGTAATACCGTTTTTTGTTTACACATTTATTTATTAACTACTTCACATTAGAGTTAATTTGAGACATTTTAAAACCAGTTTCTTATTTCATGCAATGGCATGTAAACGATTGAACTGGTCATTAGGAGACAAAAATTTGTTTCATTTTATAAAAAAAAACATTCCGTTTGGAACAACTCGGACATCTGATACGACAATCACTAAAAACAATCAGTAAATATTGTCATTTATTTTTAAATTATACAGTAGCAAGTAGCCAATCAATGCATTTCTTTTAACTGTCCAGTAATCTTCAGTATTCGTATTCCTATACTACGGCTACGGTGGGAAATCTATAACACTGTAAAGACACTGAATCTGTTTTCCATACTGATAGTTTTTGATGTTGTAAACTTTTCCAGCGATATTGGCCCGCCATCAGCTATAAGAGGAAACTGGCATGTATACGTTTTTCTGAAAAAATAAAAGTTTCTTCGACTGGCGCCAAAGACGATAAGAACTCTGTCGGAGTTGATATTTTAAGCATAAATTGCAAATGCTTTTTTGAGATTATAAAGTTGTTGGTGATTTCTGTCCAAAATGATAAAATATTATTATTATTGTGGAAACGTCCATCCACATGCAATAGTTATTAAACTCTTTGACACATTGCATGCACGGCGCGGCGTACGCACATGTATAAACCGCTAACCCATGTTTAATATTTTATAGATGTCAATATAGTTTTGATCGATACTCTAATGGTACATTAGTGATTTGGGTTTTTAAAATGCAGCCACAAAACCACACGAACTTAAACTAAAAATGGGCTTAGATGAATATTGAGTAAAATCGTTTACATATTTTACCAGTGGGTTTCTGCACTTTTGGGTCCTACTCCCTCCTCATGTAATTTCATGTTGTTATCTTTAGTTATGTTGTCTAATTTACTTATTGTATATAATTGTATTAGAGATGGTAAATTTAATTATTTTGTTTGAAAAAAAACTTATTTTATGTTTTATTCCTTGAAATGTTGGTAAAAATTACTTGCAAGCAGAATACAATTGGGTATGTTTATTTTAACTTAATAATAATATATTATAGTCGTCACTCTAAAAAAAAAATAATATTAACATATACGTATACGTACGATAATTTAATGTAATAATAATAATAATAATAATAGGCAATAGCGATACCAGTATAAATGCATAATGTATTCAATATTATACTTTGTAAGTAAATGAAAATAAAAATAAAAATTTTTTTTTGGCTTGAGTGTTAGACCGTATTCAGTATAACACTAAAACAGCCAACAGGACGTATAAATACAATACCGGCATAGTGTATTCAATTATATTATTAAAGCGCTTTTGAAAAAAATAAAATAAATCGTAAACACACCGAAATTCGTATACGGTTTACAGATGTTTTCTCCGATCCCGATGCCGTTACTAATTTTCCCGACGATTTTTGCCGGCGGTGGCGGCGGTCCCTTTGGCTTTCGCGATCACGGTTCGTCACGGTCCGTCGTCGCATTGTATACGGCACGCAACGCACATGTCGTGGCCGGTCGCGCGCGCCGAATCGGCGGATACAGTATATTATGGCCTATGGGTACCTACAGGTATGAGGTAGATAGATAGGTCCTGTTGTGCAATTCATACACGCGTGTGGTTAATTTTTTTTCTCGACGTCATCCGAACAGCCGCAGACGCATCCCCAAACGACGACGACGACGATGACGATAATAATAATAATTATTATTATTACCTATCATTGAATTTCCTCCCGGCCCGCTCGTTTTCTTCCCTTTATATTATACAGGGTGTCTCGCCGTTTTTGTGACCGTCGATTTTTTTTTACAATTGATGTATTTTTTTTAAACAGTTTTGGTCACAGAAATCGTCACTGCAGCAGTGTTTTAAACGGAAATATTTATATAATATAATTGTTTTCGAATTTCAAATAAATATCCGAGTCTGCCAATTCACATGCACTTATGTTTTTCATCAAGCATTAAAATAGTTCGGTGAATTTCCACTCTGGTCGGGAGGCGAATTTATATATGTAGATAAGTTTATATAATAAATAAAACAATATAGGTATACTGCAAAATATTTAATTTAATTTTACATTTTACAAGGTATTATTTCTTATTTTAAATAAAGAATATCATAAGATCAGTAAATATTATGCTTAAAATAACAATCTTCATTATTTGATTTTAATTTTTTTTTTTATTGGTCATGAAATTTACAAATTTTCGCTTCGACTACTAGGGCCATTAGCGTTGTTTTTAAATTACCAATAATAAAAATTAGAAAAACCAATTTTGTCAAAAAAAACTGGTATTGAGTAAAAATGTCGGCATTTTCTTATTTTTTTGTTTTTCTTAATTATTAAGGAAATTATAATTATACTCGGAATTTTTTACTTCTGATTCACCAATATACCAAAAAGTTCACTTTTTTACCATAAAAAATATCAAATTTCTTCAACTAAAGAAAGTATCTCCACACTTACAAAAAAAATCACATTGTTGTAAAATCAATTTCATTCAATCGCTCTTTTCAGAATCTAAAATTCGACTGTATTATGATGTCTTTTATTCATTTTATGTCACAATAACAATCGAAAACGGATACATAGGTAGGTCTTCTATAAGTGTCATGTACACAACTTTCATATTGTATTGTATCATAAAGACAAAGAAAATTGTCTTTTATTTATTTATGTTATCACATTTTTGTCGGATGAAATGTAGTCAATACCATTTTTGAGTCTATTAGTTACTAATTAACCAAGTAACCAATTACATATTTAGACTGGTCCCAAAAATCTTACAATCCCTAGCTGATATAAATGTTCTAGTGCTGAAGTTTTACATATATAGCTATAGTCTTATATACTATGTATATTACTTTAACACTTATTTATATAATATCATAATTATGTACAAGGTTCAACTCACAATTCAACTTATTGGTGTAAAAATATATCGTAAGAAGGCGGGATTTCTGTCTTTCTGCTGAGAAGATAATTATTACTATTTGAGATTGTTTCATACAGTTCAATACCAAAATATAATATTGGTAAAATGTTTAAATCTTGGTTCTTTTAGTTCTTCACATAATACCAGCTGTATTACAGTTATTTAAATTATTTTTTTATATTTTTTATGCACTGTGGGTCTTAATGTAATTTAGCAATTTAGTTTCTATACTACTTATAAGAAAGTAAGAAATGACTTCCATACGTTCAATAGTTATCGTTGTTTTTCGATTTGTTGAATTTGCCTACTGGCTGTATCACCCATCAGTACACTGAACATCAGAACATCTAAAAAAGAGCGGTACACCGTTTCATAATAATTCAGTGCCTCGGTGTTGCACTGGTGTACCTAAATAGTAATTAAGGTTTGACAAATATATCATACTATAACAGTACATATAACTATATAAGTATTTTTTATTGAGTCATTCAAATAATATTTTTTTAATAGAATTGTCCGAGGCGTACGTTGGTCGTTTATAATTTCGTTTATAATTTTTATTCGAAGTATTTACAACGATATTTTTACTCAGGGCCATTTATTGTACACCGCTGTCCGACTGTAATATTATTGTACCGATCCATTCCTTGTGTCTCGTATTTATTATTACTTCACTCATCTATCCATCACTGGACTCCAGGAGTCACAGACTATAAGAGAGATATCTTTCCTTCGTGTATATGTATGATAAATCGCACATTAATACGGACACATTCCAATGAACCTTAAATCCAGGAGAGTTTCTCGGGCGAACCGTGGCAATAATGACGTCTTGAAAATATTATAATATAATAATGTAAAATATATTTACATATTTCCGTTCCGGGTCAATGTGTCGGTGACGTATGAAACAAAGACATCCGAATGAGGCCGGCATTCTCTTTTATGTATATGTAAAAAAAATAATATATTTTTCGTTTTCGGATATTTCATAAATGTATTATTATTATTATTATTATTATTATTATCATTATTAACTTCCAGAGAAAAATGGGAAAGAATGATTGTAAACGTTTTGTCTTCATCACCCGAATTGGGCGCTTCTGTGAATGAGAAAGATTTATTTTTTTAGACCTCCGCAGATCAACGATTTATCTTCATACACCTTAAAAAAAAATGTATTCTTGTATACTCACTTATACTTAATACTTATCTAAAAATAAGCTGTATTTGATAAACAAATAAATATTATCTAATAATTATATCTTATTTTAATAAAATCCATATGGACATTTTTTTCTCTAAATATTAAATTTATTTAAAAAATAATGGACTTATTTTATCGATGAAATCATAATTTTGGTTAATTATGGTTATTGGTGCAATAATTGAAATCACCCAATATTTACGTAACTACATATAATTAAAGTTTTTATAATGAATGTGCACTTTCGTGTACAGAGGTTTTTACATAGAAGATAGAATCGCATAAATATTTTTTGTTTAATTTCCAAAATGTTTGTATTATTGTATTACTATTACTTATATATGGATCTGAGAAAAGAGAATATAATTAATTTTTATAAGATTTGTAGTTGTGTTATCGTAGAAGTTATTACAACGTGTATAGATATGTTTAAAATAAATATATTTTCGAGTAAAACAATCAGAAATTTCAGAAAGGGGCTCTTTATTATTAACTATTGATTATTTTACAGTGACCATCGTTACTGAGAAAAATAATGCATTCACTCGATTTTTCGAACTAAAATAAAGTTTAAATAAAGACATGAAATGTCCATTAAATATTTTTGATTACTTATAGTTAAGTTTTATAATCTAAAAAAAAATGAATTCGAAAATTTTTTTTTATTGAATTGTTTGGCAACAATTGCAAAACATCTCTACAAGAATCGTGTTTAAAATGTGATACTAATTATGACTTAAAAATTAATATTGATAACTCACCCACCCACCCATGTGGCCTACTCAAAACTGTGGCATACGTAACGTCTGCAGAATTGGTACTGTTTTATGTATATAAACGTAGGCAATGTTTGTTACAATCGATCATTCGATCATACAAGTATTTTACACAGTTAAAACAATAAATATATAATATATTTGTGTAATAGTGTCTATTATGCATTAGACGTAACTAGATTATAGATAATTTAATAAGTGTTACGTAAATAGATCATAGAATTTTTTCAATTTATTGTACTTTTAGTTTATTTAAAAAATGATTACTTATTTTTTATTAGACACTACCTATATAGCTTAGACAAATTTTGAGTGTGAACATTTTAAAATTTCTACCGTATCGGTGGTAACCGTCAAAGTCCGTCGGCTGTTTTTAAACAATCTATACAGTACACCGTTTTTAATGGATTATCGTAGGACATAAATAACTCTATTTTATTTGTCGATACTAATTTATACCCGATGGGCTAACACATGGGCGAGTGAGAAAATATTCATAGCACCGCCAATGTTATTCATTTTTTTTTTTTAATTTACGACTGGCTTTACGATTATATGTGTTATTTTCCATCTTGTCTTATCCACGGGCCTTGTAAATCTTGTCGAGAAACTAAATTTAAAAAATATAAAAACGTAAAAATCACCTACAGAATCCAACCGACGGACGATCTGTATAACTTTAGGATATTATGATAAATGGGTTTTGTTACTCCTACGAGTACACGACTGAGTTGAGGAAAAACTTTATTCCGTAGGTATAGATATTATATTATGTCACATATTGAAGATTTAAACCGATTAGCATATATTTAAGATACTATTATTTTCATAATACATATTATTTCAAACCAGTATACGAAATTTTAACTATACTATAATATGGTCTCAAAGCGAGTTTGTAAATTGTCAATTAATGTTCCTATACGTATATAGTGAATAGTGATCAAATATATTCAATAAGTACAGTTATGTTATCTCGTGTCTATTTTTTTAAAATTTCTGAACTCCATCATTTTTGATTCGAACGTTTCTATATTATCTAAAATTCGTAAGACGTGTTTCTTCTTACGCTTGTTAAATCAGTTGCTAGGTGACATTATTCTTTAATCTGATGAACGCGTTAATAATACATATTTGATGTCGATTGTTTTCGTGGTATGTATAAAAAACTTCCGGGACATTTGATGGGTGGCTTCGCGGTAAAGTTTATTATGACAATTTTCTTATTGACCCATGATTGAGTGGCTGACAGCAAATCACTACAATTTGGAGTAATTGGGTGTAAATATTGTATTGAAGTTTTAGTGTACCTTTATAGGCCCATGGTTTAGGTACCTATAGTAATAAACTAATAATTAATGATTCACCAGAAATATTGTTAAAAGAAACTAAAATATGATTTTTATCATGATTATATCATATTTATACAATGTGTGATAAGTGAAATGGTCGTACCTACTAGAAAATCATATCTGATATTAGAATATAGACTTTAGATTCTAGAGTAATGGCATATTATGATTATTTTATTTTGTTATGTCCTGTATTTGTATTTAAATATCGACTAATAAATATCTAAAGATCATTTTTTTTATTATTTTGTTTTTACCAAAACTATATCGGCTAAATACGTATTGATTGTTAATACCCTATTTAGTTTTTCTATTATATTTATTATCTATGTGTTCTTTTTCAAAAGCCCTTTTTTAATCAAATTTTCATTATTTATTAATTATTATCAATGTCGTTGATTTAAAATAATAAAACTTTTATAACAAAACTCTCTGGCAAAATTAAACCAATAGGATTTAATTATTATTCAAAATTACAAATTATTTTCTTTTTAAAGAAAAACGATAAATTAGGGCAAGTTATCTTTAAAGTTTAAATACATTCCATAAAAACTTTTATTTTCCCCTGTTATTTAACTGTAAATGAAAATTTTCTATTAAAAGATAATTAATAATAATAATATGTAATTTTAGTTTAATATTTCTGGTTGTTAACAACACAACTATAATATAATAATTTATATTATTGATGTTCTATGAGAATTATGAATATGTTTTTATTTTTATTTAAGGTGGACACTGAAAAAATACCTAAAGGTAATTTAACAAGCCTAGGATTTGATTTAAATTAACTATTCTATCTCACCATCATAGTATAGGATGATATTTATAATTAACAATTATTATTGTGGCGATCGTGTAAAAATTAAATTACAATTTAACGGAATTTTAATAAAATTGTCAAAATTTTGAAAAATATTTGTTCGTTAGAAATATTTAATTGAAAATAAATCGTAGGAAAGTTTGGGCCCAAGACGAACAAAAAATAAAATGAGAAAAAATAAAATAAAAAAATACATTTATTATCATCGTTGTAATAGCGTATAGAAGCTGGCAGCAGCTGCGGGGGCTCTTGAAGCCTGCAAACGGAGAATCTACATACAGTTAACCAGAAGAATTACGAGTGACACCTATGCATGTAATGTTAATTGCCTGGTGGTTATTAACCACGCCTATTTCCCTACTCTCTGAAGCTCTAGAAACATTCTTTTATGTTCACCGGGTATAACGAAAATCGTTTTGCATATATATTATTGCGGTGTTTATTATTATTACCATTACCATTACCATTATTATTACTATTATTATTATTATTATTACGTTTATTCTAAAACAAAGGAGCCATAGTCCTGGGGAAAAATTCAAACGCTTTAAGTCTTAAGTTTATGATATTTAATTTCGCATCTATATAAATACCACTAAAACCTATTATAATGTATCATTGTTATATGTTGTGTTAAAAATAAATTAACCATTATTGACACATGGGTTTTGAATGTTCACAATATTTTATTGTTGATCGTTATATTATATTGAGTCCATCGAACCACTGCGTAACCTACCTACAATATAATTTATCGTACCCGACTTGTTTATGCAACAGAATAATTATTAAATTACAAATTATGATTATAATGTAATAAACATATACATATAAACGTATACATATGTATATATTGTGTATTACCTAGATATATGTAGTTTAACTTGGAGCTAAGAAAAATGTACATTTTATATTTAACGTTATAATAATAATAAATAATATATTGTAGGTATGTGTACTTATATAATATTTTTCGCATTTGATCGGGGTACGCGGCTACAAATTATTTCAAGGAATATATAATATTATAATACCTACTACTGTATTGATAAAAATGTATGGGGATTTTTACTGAGTTATCGAATAGTGATACTGTGCGCACTCAAGCGATCGGAAAATAAAATAGCGTTGTATATTGACAGAAGAAACTTTATTAATATTGTCGTTGAGTCAAAGCTCCGACGTTTATACCGTGCAAGTTTGTAATATGTGTTATTTAAAACTGCTTTATTTCATTTTGCTAATTGACACGTATGTAAACTAGATCGATGTTTGAGTAAAAGAGTAAGCGGGAGGCGTGATTCGCCTGAAACCATTTTGGCTCTTGGAGTTAATCGAATTTCAACGTCAATCATAAAATAAGTATTTAGGTTTAGTGTAGGTGCAACCATGGATGTGTAATAAAATACAACTTACTAAAAAAGTACACTGTGATTATCATTGTGATATACTTACTTTATATATGTCAAACATTGTAGGACAACATAATATAGACGTACCGATTATTATAATATAAATAAACACACACGAATTAAAAATGGCGAGGTAAAAATTAATTAATTTTTGAATAAATTATTTTATATATCATTTCATTAACAGTTTAATGAAAAAATATTAACTCACTGTACCTGCCTAGGAATTTTGAATTATATTTTTTTCAAATTCAGATTAATTACATAATTTATCCAAGGTTTAATAACACTCGAAAACCGGTTGTTTGATACATTTTTACATTAAATTTAACCGGTTTTAAAATTTAAGGACGGTTTTTTACGAAAATTGCACTGAACTAACTTAAAATCTGTGATAGGTACTAAGAATTTCACAAGTCACATTTTATATTATGTGTAATGCAGTGTATCGCTGATTTGTTACGATTTTTTTTTTGCTACAATTATTGGTCGCATCATGATTTCCGAACGGTTGGTTAATGTATTTGATTTGTAAAAATGGTAAATTCTTTTTCGCGTAGATATGTCTCGTTTGGTCCTCGATATATAAATACAAATAATAAAAATTACTCGTTTCTGCATGGCTCTAGCTGACAATGGTTATTAAAATTTAATAAAAAACCATCCCAATTATTGTGTGGATGGTTGTTAATTAATATCTAATGTACATTTTGCCACCTATGTCATATAGGTATAGGTGTAATATATAAGGTATAATAAATATGGTATGATATTGCCTTTTATGGCAATTATTATATACATACCGTGCAAATTTTAATAAATAATTCATACGTTGACTGACTGTACATAAAGTATGTAAGTAGAGGTGATTTAAAATATTATATTATTATTTATTAAGTATTAGTTGGCCGCGACGTTATCTACGCAGTTTCTATCTCGCATTTCTATGTAAATGTTGTTTCTTTAATAAATTAACCGCCAGCACAGCAAACACACATTTATATACGCTGCATACACACACCTGGCGTTGGATTTGTGTGTTGTCCGGAGGCAAGATGGACTGGTCGAAATGAATGTCCGCTGTTTTATGCCGCGTGTCTTTATCGCTGAAATTAAATCATTAATACGATAAAAGAAAATGTATAATATTAAAATGGAAACATGTTGAACCTAATGATAACTGACTGATAACTGAAATTAACGACCGTGATTGCCTGTCGGACTTCTCTCGGCGGTTCTTTCTCCAATATTTATATTAATACATTATAATATAAATCCGAGGTTCGTTATTCAATACTAGAAGCCAATAATAATAATAATATGTAGACTGGTGCCACTGAAATCCCTACCTATATATATATAACATGCTGCGGTGAGTAACCGCTTTAAAAAACAAAACATACCTATAATATATCCATATTGGGAATTAGTTATTGGTATAATGTATAATAATATATTATTCGATGTGTTAGAACACTCGTTTTTTTATTTATTATGTTTGGCGGTCCTTCTCCACTCAAATCAATTAATAATTACACAGGTTCTAACGCTATAACTTGTGTGTATCATGTATCTCCAATTACCTATGTATAGGAACATTATTTTTTAGGAGTTTTCGAGAATTAAAAATAATTACTGTCTATATAAATACTGATATTTAATTATTATGACAATATGAAGCCATCTCGACGTGAACATGGATACGGTTGACATGTATTATGCACCTATATAGTGAGTTAATCTGATTAATAAACTTATATTTTTTTAGTTAAATATTTATTGACAACAGAGAGGAAACACTAAACAAGTTATTGGAAAGCTCACTCAGCTAACGGGCTGAATTCGCGGTTTTCGTTATAGACGTATTTTAATACAACTCAATAAACCACGATTCCATATTATATTATACAATAATTTGGTATCTTATACTCGTATTTTGGTACCCATCTATTTTTTAATGTTGGCGAGTGTGAATCTATATTAATTACTTATAATTTGATGTATATTTTTAATAAGGGTATGAATTTGCTTTGATTAGAATACCGTTATAAAAAATTATTTATTTATTCAACTGTACCCCCGTGCACCTACTGCATCGCTGCATCAGGTAACTAACAGATGGACTTTCAACCTTATGTTTAGTAACCGGCTAAAACGTGAATACCTATTACCTGTGTGTATATTTGTTTGTATTGCTTATGCTTTAACAGTATATTTTGAAATTAAGACAATTTTCCGGTGCGAGATGTTACAATATAATATAACAACACGATGAGGGGTTATATGTATATAGATTCCCAAAACGTGGCCGCGCTTCGTTGCGAGGGAGGGAGTGTGGAAAGACAATTCTATAATACTCCCCGACGGCGGCGGCGTGAAGACTAAGATACAGTCACGATTTAATGAGATTGGTAGTAGGGGGCCTTTAGATGACGACACTCCGAGTGGCAGGAATAGATTAAAGGGTTAATCACGGTGAAATTACAGGTTCTGATGGAACGAAAAACATATACCGATGAGTATATAATAGGTATACATATCGTATACAATATATATTTTTTACTTAGATATTATAATGTAGTTGCGCTGTGTGCGTTTTTCTTATACCTATATACCGGCAAAGAAAAAACATGTATCTGCAGTTAGGACGTCGTCGTCGTCGTAATTTTAAATTACATACACATATCACACACATTATTATAATCTTATATGAAATATATAATTGAAAATATCGACTGGTGTATTTTATCACGATATTATTATAGTACGCGGCGAGTACTAAATCGTAGGTATATATATATTTTCAATAGTTCAATAATATAATATTTTACCTAAAAATTGACGTAGACAAAAATTATATACTTCACAAAATTCGAAAGGGATTTCGTAAAATTGTGCACATAATAATCTAATTATAATAATATTATTTAATATATATATGTTTTCTCATAATATAATATAGGTACCTCCTAATACGAATTGATTATTTCTTAAATGACAATAATTTTATTTATTTTATTACTTGTTTGGGGAAAAACTAAATATAACAGCGCATATTAAATAAGTCTGAAGACATTTTAGTTATACAAAGCATTATATTAGCATAACGCTGCAGACAATATTATGGCTTTCTAAAATCCGATGGTTCACGATCTCTATATTCTTAGGAATAAGACGGAGTGTCCAATACGTAGTCATGTTTTTAAATCGTATATTTAACGGTGAATTTAAATCGATTGGAATATTAATTTTATTGTATGTATACTTACCTATAATTAAATACTCGTATCTTGAAATTTAAATGTTTATCTCGTCTAATTTAAACAAATTGTATACTTATTATAGCCACGGAAATGTACGTACGACCAGCGACATATTTTGATTTTGATCGAGTGCGCGCTAACTTCGCTGCCGACACTACTATATAGGTCTACAGATGTATTTTGTTTGAACTGTAAGACAACGGCTGCATCAGGTATATTATTATGAAGTCATGTAGCTACGTGGTTGTCAACGCTCTTGGTCGTGTTGTTTTAAACAGTTTATAATATACAGACAACAAGTGTGCTGCGAGTACACACATATTGTACCTATACGCCAGGGGATTGATGTTAAATGGCCTACACTTTCTTCCTCATATTCATATGGCATGTCCCAATGTTTATAAGAACGTGACCCCGTACTTATAACCCTCTATTACAATACGTCTTCGTTCAGAGGCGACCGACGTCACGAAACGTATACATATATGTATAACGCACGCAGACACACACCACCGTATCACTATTATATACAGCCGACGTGGGCGTTTGACACCCTGTCAGGAAGATCAATGTTTTCTAACCGCAGCTAGCAAGAAAACAACTCGTTCGTTTCCGAGCACAAAGATTTAGAGGTGCCTAAAACCTACCCGGAGAGTGCCCGAGCAGCTGAAAAGTACCTATTTATTATATGCTGGATTTTTTTTTTTTGGTATTCGACAACCATCGTTATAACTTATAAATAATATTAAGTATTTTACATATTATGAGGTACACGCGTGTTGTTTAAGTCTCCGAAGGAGTATTACTCCTGGAGTAATTTAACCCGGCACTGTTATTAAACTGATCAAACGATTTGGTCGAGTTGAATGTTTTCGCACGGGTTGCCTATGCCACGGAGAAATGATCGGAGCGTTGCATACTATACATATTATATTATAGTTGCGTCCCATAGGTCGTTTTTAATTGGTAAATTGTGTCCGGATCAAAAAGGTCATAACAGGCCATAGCCTACTCGTATCTCAGTACACACTTTTTAATAACCAAGTTGCGTCCGAATATCGATTATTTAAATTTTTATTGCACTTTGTTAATATACGATATATTCGTCTTCTTGCTTTAGTTGTATAAATAAATATTGAAAATGCTGATTATTATAATTTAACTAAATACCTATTTATATTTAACGCATATTACTTCAAATAATAGTTCATATTTATTTTTGTCCTGTGACCGACCGCGACGTGCTGGACGAGTGCTGACTATAGTAAACTTTGGTAGACAACGTCAATCGTATTCTAAGACCGAAATATGTATGTTATAGGTACAGTCAATTAATGATTTCTTAACAGATACGGTTTTTATTAATTGTAACATAAATAAAAAAGAAATAACTGAGTAAAAAATGTTGTTTGATGTACAAAATAAGTTTATTTTTTTTTTGTTGATCGTATATGGTATATCTTACCCAATAGTATTGATTATAAATAGTATTTACAATCAATGCTTATAGTCGTAATAATTATAAATTTATTTTGGGTATATTATATTTTACTATTTTAGTAACAGAATAACATTGATAATTTATGATATTGCTGACTTTCGCCTTCGAAATGGGACGCGGGTTATCTCTCGAATTTATTACCTGTAAAATATACTTTTTGGGGGACGTAAATGGTATGCAACCTATCGAAGACTCAATTTCATGCTATTCTGTTTTGAGATAACTGAAGTCTTCGAGTTAAAAGACGAATAGGTAATTATTGTTAAAAATGTGTATCACACTCAGCCATTATCGTATGTAATATTTTCGTAGATATGTCTGTGAATCCCATTTAACGTCATGCGAATTATGTCGAATACTATTAATAATATTATATGTGTTATCATTCTATGGCTTGTCAAAGAAATAGTATGTATTTATGTACAAGATTTATATATAGTGTTTTACGCACTATAATAATATGTACCTAACAATACTGAGAATTTCTTAAATTGTATTTAGTAAATTTATGTTTTTAACAACATTGTCTATAGTATTTAATTAATTATAATATGACGTATGTTTTTGATATTTATGGTAATTCAAATTCCATGGCTTGTTAGCTTCAGAAATTACCACCATTACTCTATAATATGTACGAAAAGCCACGGAGGGGATTCTCACTAATTGCGGTCGCTCTACGTGCTTTAATTACAATTTTGTCTTATGGTTTTCCGAACAATTTCCACGGTACAGTTGTCTTGTTGTATACAGTGTATTCCGGGTGAGCGATTTAATTAAACGTGTCTATACGTAGGCGGTTATGAGAATTGTTTAAGAGACTCAGTGAAAAAGAAGAGTGAATAGGGAAAAAGTCTTAAATTTATTTAAACGCCTATGTAGCATTATACATATTTATGAATTTTAATACCCAAATATATGTTTAAATTAAACAAAAAATATAATAACGACGAGAAATAGATATTCTTATATATGTCTTACGTATGTACACGTACAATTTTATAAATATGTTTATTATATCCACTCAAATAAAATTAATTTTTTTTGGTGCTACTCGAAATTAGGAATATCTAAAATAATAAGTACCTTTAGACTTCAGTATCAGGCAAATAATATAGTCACATGTATAATATAACCGATGGTTACCGTCAGAAATGTTGGCGGTTGACTGTCAAATCGTTTTATTACTTTTGTACCTCTATATACGCTCGTTAACGAATCTATGTCACCACTGACAAGTGACACTATATTGTACGCTGTATAATAGATACAATATACGTAATAGTCACGTATAGTGATATATTGTATAAGAGTATACGACTAAAGGCCGCCAATTAGGGGGTTTAAAGGGGTGACATGTCACCCTCTTAGAAAAATGATAGTAATTTTTTCAGTTTTAAATAATAAACTATTTTTACTGATAATACAAGTCATACATCTTACATATGTATTACATATAGGTAAGTGTATTGTTTATCTATGTCCTGTTACATATAATAAATGCAATTTTGTAGGTTCTTTGCGCTGACGGTATTAGATTTCCCAACAATCACCTATAATTAATATTTTTGTAGTGAAACTTGAGGAATTTAGGAAGTTTTGATGGGACATCCAAATTGAATGTACATGTTTATCCAATGAAAGTTAAGGCAAAATCAAAAGATAAAATAGAAACCTTATTTAGTTTATCATTAAAAAAATAAATTGTCTGGCAGTCCGAATAAAGTCCATCCACGGGCCGCCATTTGCAGATGACTCTTGACATATATACCATATACCTATTATAAACAGTGACACGGGGCTCATAGAAATATTGCATAGGTATTATCCATAATTTATTTGTATGCAATGAAACGGCAAACGGAATTGCAGTAGTGTATATATAAGTACTGCATGTATTGCACTACTGCAGCAGATAATTTGAATACAAAATTGATGCTGAAAATATGTACGATCATAGATACCTAATGTTAAATAATCGTCGGATATTTTAACGCACTCCTTACGACTTTGGATAGGGGGAGGGGGGAGAGTCAACTTGGGTCCTATAAAGCTCCTCAAGTTGAGGACCTCAACCCTTTACCCCTCGTGATCGCCACATATACCTTTATGATGCCTACGGTGTGTTTACCGCGATATCTCATCGTAACTTCTCTTCGGTATCATCACGTGGTGCTATAATAATATACGATATAAAAAAAGTACCGTGACCGGAACTCCTCCACCACTCCCCGCATCGACAATAAGTCGGGAATGTCATCGCGACCGCCGCAACCGTTTGGGTGGGCGTGCGGGGCTGATTATTTCACTAATAAATATGCAAAACGGCGCCGGGCCTAAAGGATCGTGCGCAGACGTCTTTTCCCGCCGCCGCCGCCGCCGTGTGCATGTGGCGTTTCGTTGTACTTACATTGTTATATCATACGCATATATATATATTAAATGTGTGGTAGCATAACAATAATTGAGACGTAGGCCCGCCCGCGTGTGTGTGTGTGTGCGCGCGCTCGGCGGTCGTGATGCGAACAGCAATAGTTGTATAAATTATATAGGTACCTAGTTAGTATTATATATTGTACAGGTATACTCGTATACTTGCCGTTATACTGTGTATGTACGTGTGTGTTTTCCGATAGGGAATATAATATTATACAGAGCGATTCACCGAGTCTATTATGCTCGCCTCTTTTTTCTTCTCCCGCAAAAATGCGCAGATATCGAAAGTCTGATTTTTGGAATTTTTCAATTTATATATACATTTATGTACTTAAAGACTATATTTTCAAATCGTTGAGAGTTTTTGTACCAGGTACCTACTTATAATTAAAAGAGTTCCTGGTTCGGAGATACAATAATTTCTCTTTTTTTCAAACCAGAGCAACCCCCTTTTCTAAATTGTAAATTGTTAAGAGGATAATTTTTCTGATGGGGTGGTTTGAACATTTTAGTAATCATGCTACCAATATATTATATTTGTCTATTTATATTTTTGTAAAATCATTTTTAAGCACTAAAGGGATGTTCTATTTTGAAAAAAAAAACAGTTATTATAAAGGAAACGGAGTGAGCACGCTTGGCGAATCATCCTGTATGTAGTAAGTAGGTATACGATAGTGTAACCCATTTGCAGGAAATACTAACCTATTATTATACTACCCATTATTATGGGCAGATAAAGAGTGAGAGAGTATAATATAACAGTTGTGCGATAGTGTGGTACATGAGTCGCGGGTGGGGTGGGCGAGGATAAATCTTGTAGGTAACTATTTTTGTATATTATATAATATTTTTGTACATGGCCAGAAAACTCGAAAATTCGCTCGGACAAGATTACGTTGTCGCTGCAGTGGTTTTTCGAGAAAAAAATATTTATTTTTTTTTGTTTTCGTTGTACCGACCGGTTTCCTTAAAGAGGTATAATACCTACGTTCTGTTCCACCCCGATGTTTTTTCATAAAATAATCCAAAAAAAACCTCAAACATTATCGCGGCTACTTGCGTGCCTCCCACTCGTGGCCAGCCCTCGGGGACAATTGTATTTGTATTAACGAGTGTTTTATGCATATATATACAATATATAAACATAATATATGGTCGTCCCCCGCGTTGCGTCGTCATAATGTACCGGCGGCTAGTATACCATGATATAATGTATATGATTTTTTTGGTCGAAAAATAAATCGCGTCCTAGTAATCGTTTTAGATGGATAGAGAGATATTCTTCAAATTTATAATATTATATTATATACAACGCAAATATATAAACACGTTTTGCGGCATGTGTTCATTTGTTTGTTTATTATTTTTTTTCCATGTGGGTTTCAGGACGTTTATTATATTATTATTATTGTTATCCTAAAATAATTATGAGTATTTCGCTTTTTTGTTACCAAAACAATTTACAAAAAAAATGTTATGGTTCAGGCGAGCGAACCAGGTTTGGCCACTTTTAGACCTTAGTTACAAAAGCTAACATTTTTTTTTTATCAAACAACTATTATTATTGTATTGTTATTTTAATTAACGTTGGTGTTGTTACAGATTGTATATATTCCAATAAATGTTTAAAAAAAAAATGAACATTAATATTCTCACCACATTTTCTACGGAAAAAGCAATAACAGTTCTTAGCTTCCGTGTTTAAATCAGAAATCGGAAATACTGTATAGCAGTGGTGTTACGAAAACCCATTTTTAGATAATACTTTAAAAATAATTGTATTTATTTATATTTCATTTTAATAAATTATATTTAACTAGGACTTACTTGATGAGATCTTGATTTATTGAGACTTGACTTAGTTTGAGTGGGGGTGGTCTAAGTCTTTTCCGAGCCACCCTCTACTTACGACAGTGTATGTTCTATTATAGAATATTATACGATATAATATCGTTATACAGACATTTGGGCCGGAAGTTAACCGAAAAGATTCAAACCGTCGCATCGCGTCACGAATTTGTCGAGTCCGTTAAATCGGAATTCAAATTGTGTTCCTACATTGCAACTTGGCAAAACACGAGCCCGTCAACTGCAGTACGATACATACTATACAATGATATTAATGGCGGGCGGTGGCTACGAAATTCATCATTTCCATGTAGGTACACGGTACACCGTACACACATTATTATTGTACAGATTATTACGACTTATTTTTTTTCTCGTCGTTTCACACCGTCAAACACCACTTAATGTTGTACATTATATGCATACGTATATACCTCTCTATACGTCATGACGCGTGTGCCTTCTACCGGAGGGCAATTAAGAGCAAAATCACCAGCGCCCGAAATATCCTATTAACAGAAGTTTATTAACCAGTCATCGATCACCGGCCACTGCGACACAATCGCGGCCAACCGACGTGGTAATATTATTATTATTATTATTATCTCGGCGCGTAAACGATCGTAATATAATAATAGTAATAATAATAATAATAATAGTTATTCGTTAGTTCCAATACCTACTTAATAATATAAAGTGAACGGTTGTGTGTTGGTGCGCCGAGTACATTTTATTATTCTCTCCGTATATCATACCGAATGATTAAACGATTCGGCCTCGGGAGCCGCCATCGACAACCACCGCGCACACGACAATCCATTAACACTCTTAACGACCCGGTCCAATAGGTCCGATTATACCGGAATATATAATATAATAATAATAATAATAATATTATTACTATTATATTATTATAGGTACATCGGGTTAACTGCTTTTCAACAGCCGCCGCTGCCGTGTACCTATATAAAATATATTACAATATTATTGGAGTATTGTGTATATTATGTTGCAGGCCGTGCACGACAACACTGCTGCAGTAGTCGTTATATCCGATTTTGTAGGCAATTGCTCCGTTTTTTTGTTGTCGTTTTAATCACCCATATGTATATATTATGCTTACAACGGAATTTCAACTTACATTTTATCACTATTTGGGAGGTTCCTAGATTTCCTATTATTTTTTCGTGTTTTTTTCCTCATCGTTTTTTAATTTGCATCGTGCGATGTGTAGGTGTAAACGTGTTGTTACTATACGTACACGGTCATTACATATTTATATACAATATACAATATACATATATTTTAAACATCTCTAACAGGTATTTTCGGGTTCGCTTGTGTTGACTTTACGTTATAATAATTTACGTATGCATGTGGATACGCATTATTACTTGCCCATTAAATTGCGTTGCCAATTTCACTTACGTTTTGTTTTAAAATTAAAATTTAAAACAAAGTTGTTTTTATAGTAAGATAACATTAAATAATTAAAAACGTAAATTGTTATTCGCTTGACAACTCTATATTGACATGACACGGTGTAAGTAGGTCTTTCAGTACACTTTTGCAATATAATGTGTATAATTATAATATCAAAGATGTAATGTAGCTATGAAAAGACGGCAGGAGTTGATGTATAATTTTTAAATGCATATTATTTGATATTATCATCGTAATATTATAGAATATAGATAACACCATTTAATATATAAATGTAATTACTTTAAACTCATCATTACTCGAGATAGTAATATGTAGTATAATTAGTGTTTTTAATTCATATTTTGCATTCAGCCGCGTCACATAATAGGTATGTACAATTAATACATGCATATTATTATTTATTTATAGTCTTTGAATGATGCCTGTTGCCGATGGTGTAGGTACTGGATAAGAACCAGCTCCATCGTTTCATATAAAATTGTATTAAATGCAATCATCTTAAGAAAATATCTAAAGATTATAACGAGTCAATTAACGTTTGCAGGATTATCAGATAATTTTTTTGTGTTATATTAATTAGAAAGCTCCTTGTAGAGACGTTTAGTGCAGTTATGTTAAAAAACATATAATATTATATGTTGCGGTATGAATGTATATATATGACGACGATGTTGTTATGGCTTGTTTTCTATAAAGTTTTTAAACAGCTTCATCAACGGTGGTCACTATAGGTTTGCGATACTCCTCCTTGATTTTTCTCGATTTTTATGTCCCATTATAATATATTAATCAATGATGATGATGATGTGGAACGGAAACGTTCCCTATGTAAAGATAAAAATTATAATAGTAAAAATATCAAATAATTTTTATGTGCGCGGATGATTAAGTTTTGGTGGAATTTCATATAATATTTGTTGTTAACGTGACGTTTTTAGACGATTGTAAAATACAATTTATGAATTAAACGATTTCGTTTATACTGCACACGGCTCAGTGGGGATCTTATATTTTAGAAGTCGAAAGGTTAAATATAATAATATTATGTATACTATATTATAATATCTAACCATAAGTTGAATGAATAATGATCTAAACTCATGCAATTATTTTGACTTCCTGTGGCTTGAAATTAACGTTTATTTTTGATAGTTTCAGAATTAGGTAAAGTTTTATTGAAGTGTTATTATAAGTGATTATATTATATATATGTTTAACCCACTGGCCACAAACATGTTTTCTTGGGCTTTTTTTTACTATTTAGTACTACATTTTATTGGTTTATAATTGGTAAACAGCTAAATTATTTTGTCCTCGTCGTCTATTTAGGTATAATATATATTATATGCAATATAATTACGTGCCTACAATATTTATAATTGAATAATGATACTTATTCTAAATTGCCGCTGTATCTTGGAATATATATTTTAATATCTAGCAGGAATTTAGGAAAACATTTTCGATTCGCTTGTTACATAACACTTGTCTAATATAATAAATAAATATTTCAAGAAGAGTGACGGTTTCAATTTTGAAATATTTCGCATTCGGAACCCTTTATTATAATATACGGAATGGTCTATTTCTTTCTTATATATTATATTCGTTTCAATATCACTCTAAATATTCGAAATTTTCTCGTTGCACGTATAGATACGTAGGTACGATGCACGTTGCAGGGGTACATAATATGTTTAATACATATCGTTTTGAGGTCTGCAATAAGTATGTCGTTCGCAAAGAGCTTGGATGCAGTATACCGATATATAAGCTGCATTGGTGCTAACCAGTGAGGGTTTCCCGATAGATCGCCATGCGAGGATCTCCGTTCGAGTCGATCGCGCTGCTTGGTTCCTATGTAGGTACCAACGCGGTAACGACGACACGATCGTGCGGTTTTCCATTAGGGAATTTCGTAAACGAAAAACGAGAGAGAAAAAATGATAGTCCGCCGATTCAAATCTCCGTTCTTTATATTATTATTAAATACACGCCGGTCGTACCGATTCCGTGAGACGATAAGGAGCCGCTGAAAAAAAATCGGACACACCACTTTCGTCGTAAAATTTAATTGCCTATATAGGTTTAACTTTTTTTAGATCCATTGTCCAGAACTACTTGTGCGCGTTGTGTTTTTTTCCTCCTCCTCTGCCTATGTCTAGATTACCGACGGAGATAACGCTACGCACTCATCGGTTTGTCTGCGTTTAATAAAATCGGTTTTTTTTTTCGGGATACTTTTTTCAATAACTATACAGGTACCTACTTTATACTGCAGCATGTCGCTTCTTCCACCAGTGTATATATCCAGCACTCGCTGATGAAAAACCGAACATAAATAATTTATCCGGTTTCCCGATCTGATAATCAACAAACACGGGATTTACACGCGTTAACAAACAACGTGCCCCGTCGTCCTCTTCATTTGGATACGTGTGGCGTGCAGGTGGCCCCGTGACGTGTTGTGTACAGTATAATGCTCGACTGCATGTATATCTAATCTTATTTAGGTAGGTACGCCCAAATAGCTGGAATATTCGGCTTTTCGGGGCCCCGCCCGAACGAAATTACGAAAAACGCTCCGAAAAACAATAATTGGACTAGGACGCTTTTCACGCCGTGTGTCACATATATGGGTACGCGTTTTGTAATGGGTTTCCTACGTTTAGTTTTCGCCGCCTCTCTTGTCGTCGTCATTTTTGTTTCCCTCGTCTGCTTCGCCGAGGCTGTTTGTTTAGGCCCATTTACACACTTCTTCGCATCTCTCTATCACTCCATCTATGCTCTATCCAATAAGTTATATAGACAGATATATAAAGCTACCTCCTCGTAGACAATTTTACACTCCTAGTATTAATTAATTAGGTCTTTCGAGACCGTCGCTGTCTAAGGGTCGGGTCTCTATTTCCAGCTCGAGATTCTCGATTCAGGGCTTCTTTTGCAATTTGTTGGACTTCATATTCTGTGGTCTACTCGTTTCTTCATTTGATCTTATGATCTTTGAGTTATTTGTCTTCGTCATGTAGGTACATATTATATTTATATATTATTGCGGACTGCATCACGTACCCCGCTATAATAGGTCAAGTGCCCTGCACATTGTTAGAGAAAAACATATTTAATCAATACCTGCTGCTAATATGATGGGACCTAAAGCGTTTATGTATGCGCTATTTTCTACTAAAAAAGTTGTTGTTATCTCTGCGTTGTTAAACGTTTTTCCGTCTCTCACTATTAATGGGCATATATTATATAGATCGACTGTGAGTTGTGTACTATCATTTTCTAACAATGTTGTCCCCTCCCACTCTCTCTCACCACTATCAGCCCATTTATTTATTTATAGATCGTCGCCGTCCATAAAACATCTCGGCGTTCACGAGCTCATCGATATTCGCCACTCTATACCCTTGGTACACTGTACACTGTAGCTGCAGTTTCATAAACATATATTGTTATTAGACAGGTAGGTACATTATATCTGATCGGCAGGTACAAACGAGCGACGGACGGCGGCGTGGCAGCACCCATATTATAGGATAATAGTAATAGTAACAATAATATACAGTGCGCATATTATAATATTATTATAACAATATATTATAGGAGGTAAACGGCTACTGTCACGCGGATCGACATCGGCAGATCTCATCATTTTGTAGCCGATCGTATCTGGCAAAGACGACGACGACGAAGATGACGCTAAACACAATGTCCACGCCTATACGATATTTCATTACACCGCGCTCAGTAGTTTTTTATTTGCAGTAGTGTTGTGACTGTTTTTAAGAGGACTTGATGCTTGTATTTAACAGGGTGATTCGCCGAGCATGTTCACCCCTTTTTTCTTCAATAATGCAGTTGTTTAAAATCTGGTTTTCGAAATTTTTAAATATACTTAAAGTCTATATTTTCAAATGTTTAAGATTTGTTGTACTACTTAAGGAGTGCCCTGTGGAAATCCAAACTTTTGTTTTTTTTTTTGCGAGAACCCCCTTTTCAACTGTAATTTGTCTAGAATACTTGACGTATTAGAATAAAAATTCAATCAAAAATCCAAATCAAAAGTTTTTGAGTTATTAGTGAGATATGGGGTTATAACATATGGGGGATATGGTGGTTTGAACATTTTAGTCATTAATATTAATTAATCTATCAACATTAAATAGTGCAAGATAATAAATATTAGTTCCAATATTATGTCTATTTTAAATTTTTGTAAAACCATTTTTAAAAATGGTAAAGACCATTATCATTTGTAAAAAAAACAAACATTGATTTCCGTCGAAGATCTTAAAATCTTTGTGTGACTGTGTAACTTGTTTAAAATGTGAATTTTGGAAAAAAATATATTAGTGCGCCGCTGCAGCACTACATGGTGTGGTACGAAATTACCGTCAGAATGTCAAGTTTCTAGCTTTCATAGTTTAGGAGCTCTACGTTGATCAGTCAGGACACGTTCGATTATACAGTATAGACTATTCCAACAATGTCTCAGATTTTGCGTCATCATAGTTCAGATGGAGTCATGATAATATTATTCGTTATATAATATATGTATCTGTTGCGGGTCATTCGACATGAATGCGCTCATATTGTAATACATATTATTATATTCCGAAAACAATTACATCACGTCGTGCTTAATACATACCTGCTCCAGCCTTTACACGCTGTTTATTTGCTCTTTTGTGTAACACTCGTATATATTCCGTGGCACTCGTCGTTCGATGTTGTTTTTACGAAATCTCATTTATGCGAATGTTATTTTGCACAACGACTATTATTTTATTTTTTTAATATAAACAGTAATAATATACAATCATGTTGTATCCGTATACAATACGATGCTATCTGCTGCAACCTATTCATATAGTAAATTAGTCGTATTATTTATGTATCTTTAAAAATTTGTTTTGAAATTACCATTCAAATACGTTCCAATACCTGAATTTGCATACCACCTCAGAAAGGTTTAGTATAATACCGAATGACGGCTGCAGCTATACTTATTCCTGTGTTTGTAATTAGAATATATATAATAATATATATATCAAATACTTGTATACTTAGTATTATATTTATATATAAAATAAATACTCATACCAACATATACCGTTAAAATATTGTTTGTATTGCTTAACTCGTTACAAACAGATTGTAAACACGTTTTATTAAACAAAAACGACTTTGATTTTTTTGTCATTTGCATTCAGGATTGTAATAAATAATCACTTAGTTACCTAAAAAATACCCTCAAAATATGATAAACGATGTTGGTGAGTATATTTAATTGATATTAAAACGATATTTACACGTTTTACTGACTGTTTTATTTATATTATATTGTAGGTACCTACTACTAGTGGTGTAAATTGTCGAATAAGTCCCCACCTATCAAACTATTCAGTGGTTTATTCTCAGATATATAGAAAAAACTAGAATGCTAACTGTGATAATACGTGAAGCTACCATCCGCCATTCAAAAAGAGGCCAATGGGGTCTTATCACACCTATTTAATGTTGATAATAAACGTAGATTATTTTTTACTAATACAAATTATTTAATGTTATCTCATAAACACGAGTGATAACGAATATTGGCATGGAATAAAATGGCGGCCAGTAGCTTTAACCAATTATACAGGACAGGTGCTGTATCGCAATTCTCATTTAGCAATCTAGTTTATTCTATATATCGGTGGGTTTATCAGACTATAGCCGATAGTTTTTATTGAAAAACTATTAATTGGTTATTTAAAAATAGATATTCGATAGTGTGAATTATTCGATATTGCCCATCACTGTAGTATGTCTATACTGTGTGTACTGTACTGCACACTACAGATTTATTGGATAAAATTTATACTACTTACTGCTATCGAAATGATTAGTATTTTTCTTCTAATAAGGAATTACAATTAAACAAACCAACGCTCAGAGTATATTATACGTTATAATATACAATACCTCTATAGAATTGTACATAATTTCATTTGTACTTTTTAGTTTCAACTCTCAGTGTAGAATTCATGTTGTAGATCGTATTGATAACTCCTGTATATTATTATTCACAATTGTAAAATATGGTAAAAAGGTTTTCAATTCAATTTAAGCTTTAACTTTCCGTTATACATAGGTAGAAAGTACAATACACATCCATATTATGCATAAATTAATTTATTTTATTTTTTTCCGAGGACGAATACGATTTATGTACTTAGAATAAATATGTGTACTATTCAACAGCTGTACTTTTTATAGGATTTATGGTTTCGACAAGTGTTTAAAAAGCCGGATGTGGTATTTTAATAAAATTACAATAGGTTTTTTCTGTGTTTAATCGTCGTAGAACTTGAGCACACATAAACATTCCAAACATACTTAATGTTTTTTTTTTTATCGAATTAAGAACATCTTTTATAAGGACGTTAATCGTATCCTTCACCTGTTAGCAACACTTTATAAGTAGCACACCTGTATGAGTATTTTTAAATTAGGCATGTATAACTAATTCACTTGTATCAAATAAAGAATGAATGCATATTGTTTTTGTTTTTTAACCAGACAACCATAAAAAACCATGTTACACGTGTATATAATAACATAGGAGTGTGCAATTGTTTATGATTCGGTTCCGGGAACTTTTGTGTAGTAATTATCAGTTTGTTGAATGAGGAGTAGTGTGTATATAGAATATACGGCGATGAAGAACAAAATTTACTTGCCTCCCCCCACCTTACGTAAGTCATATTATAATACTTGTATACGTATATTATTTTCCTACAGAGAGAGAAAGAGAGAGAGTTATAGAAACAATACAAAAGGCACTCTTTGTATATTAATAAATAATGACCGATCCTAATGATAGGCTACGATGCTAGATCATAATTAGTCAATGCCCCATATAATTTTCGCTCTTTTATGGATTAAATAACTTCTCGGAATCATATGATTCACATGATTTATTTCGTCTCGTTCTATAAAACCTGCATATAGTATTGGATAATAATAATTTTAATATGATTCTCGCGTAGGATTACTACCACTCGTCCACTCGTCTATTATATGATATTTGTTGTGCAAGTTATTGTGTATTATAATATTCTTCTATGATTCTTGTTTGATAACAAAATGTATAGATAGGTAATTTATATAGTTATTACCTACTTTAGAATAATTTCAAGAATATAATATATACTAAAGAAGGTTATAAGATTTGAGAATTTTATTTTTTTACGTTTATATATATTTTTAATTTGTATAAAAGATTTAAGAGTTAATTTAACTTAAAAATAATATTTTAATATTTTTTAAAATTAAAATGTTTTTTTTTTTGTCTTACGTAATACATAAAAGGTTTTTTCATGAGGTTTCTTAGGCATTCAAATAATTGTTAAGTTAAAATTGTATAAGAGCAAATGTCTTAAATATTATACTATTTTATTTCAAACTTAGGTGCATTTATTGAATTCAGTGGTTTTTTGTGTCGATTTTCTATTTCTGCGTATGCTTTAACGTAGCCTTTATTTTTTTTTTATAAATAATTCAACAAAATAATACGTTACGTTATTTTATTTTATCTTACAATCAATTGTTATAGACGTTCTATAACAATTGATTTTCTATTATAGAACTGATGGAAATGCCTGTCCTTAGGGATGGGAGAAAAATCGACTGCACGTTTTTGTAGAAAATTGGTACATTGTATTTTGTAATTATGTACTAAGTGCTTAATATTTTAGGTAGACCAGTTTTTAATTTTCCAATTGTCGTTCACAATACTGCTATGGTGTTTATATATAAGTCTCAACAACTCAAAAATATTTTTCACTAGTTCTCCAAACAATAAAGTAGTATTAAATTCCACAAGTTTACTAAAAAAATAAATAATTATTTTCAGAGTGCCTGTATATGAAACGATATTTTGTTATTAGGTACTTCCGAATGTCTTATAACAATTATATAACGCTGGTTTAGCAGCAGTGAGGTGAGAGTGTATAGCTAGACGTTCACACCCACGCTCTGTGTATTCCGTCCGTTATTTTTTTCTTATTTGTTGTTTTTTTAGTGTGGATAGAGAGTATATTTTTTTTATAACATATCTACCTGTAATAGTATTTGGGCGCATATATGTACCTACGGTTGATGATTAACGCATTTCCAACACGGCGGGGTGGCCAAAGAAGTATACTGCAAGGACGGACATTTTTACCCTCAGTTCGACTATTTATATTGACTTGACGGTGTAAATGTTATTTCCCAATGAAGATGTAGCGATAACGTTTGTAAGAGGGAAAAAGGGTTGTGATGATATCGGCCACTTATAGTATTCATTAATTCGATGTATATTCAGTGGTTCGGAAACCAAACGATAGTTTTGTTGGCGCCTAAAAAATACTTATAGGTATATAAAATACCTTACTTATATAATCCACCTATAACTATAATATGTACATAAACTTCGAAATTCGTTTTAAATCATACGGCTCGATTATAAACGCGCGGCGTTTATTCGACATAATTTTTCGTTCTCTTCGCTGCACTGTGGTCCTGTACCGTTTAAGAATAGTATCTTTCTAAAGGTGTCTAACGCTCATGAAAATAATATAGGTAACCATTTCGCCGTTATGTACCATGGCTATAATCCAATAATTTTCATAAACGATTTCGGGTTTTTTATTGTTCTTTTCCCGTTTCGGACATCCCTTAGAGGTAGTCGCCGCGGCAACGTAACGTCGTCGTCGCTCTGAAATATAAACTTAATTATAGTCTGTAACATGCCTTGTTAAACAAAAAAAGTAGGTATACAGTAAATAACAAGGTGCCAGGTGAACCGGCACTGGTCAGGTCTCGTTAGCATGGTATTTATTAGCCGGGCCAAGCACCTTCCACAAACAAGTCCCGACAACCTCTACATATAGGTAGGTATATAACACAAACCCGGCGTTTAGTTTATAGTCATTAAAATATCCTGCCGAGCCGCCTGATGTGGTGTGTAATATACACATGACTTTTAATTTTTTTTTTTTAATCTATCCACAAAAATTACGCCAATGTTTATAGAGTGGAAGGAGGAGGAAGAGGTGGTGGCGAGGAATAAAATATCAAAAAAAATTAAAAATAAATATAAATATATGTTGTATCGTCTTTAAACGCGTGTTTAGATTACATAACGTATAAATCATGTAATTTGAAAAGACGACAACGCATTCCGGTCCACACGTGTGGAAGGCGGAGTTTCTCATTGCGCATGATAAATCTTCTGCAGTGGAAAAATGCAGCAGTACAAGACAAATAAATTTCCAAACTTTGGCGGCTTGAAATTAAATCAAGATAAGAGAAAAAAATTACTCGACAGTGTAAGTGTGTATTTTACGACGAATGTGAAGATAAATACATACAAAATACATGTGTATATTATATAGGTTGGAAGTCAAATAATCGATAAACACGTGTAAATCCAAACTTGAAAATCGGTTTTGGTGGTGCTTAATTCTTGAATATTATTTCACTGTCCACGAGGTATAAGTGCAATGCATACTGCATAGGTACATAGGTTAGTCAAAGAAAAATACAAATTAACAATCCAATACTATTTTCAATACTATAGTATTGTTGTATAGTTATTATTCTCTCAAATTCGTTTAGAATTGAATTTAAGCTTACTATTATTATAAAACCACGGATTTGTATATTATACCTAATATTTTTGATTGAAATAATATTCACTATTAATAATAGTCACTCGTCTATTAAAACTGTTAATTACTGTGCTCAAATTGTTCAATTACGATGTCCTCAAATCAACGTATTATCGTTAAATGTATAATATAATATATTGTATATCCGTTAAAAAAAATTCTTTAACATTATATCGGGATTTATTCGTAAACAAAAAACCGTCTAGCTAGTAACTTATACAATTTTAATTATATGATTAACTTAACTATATGTTATATATTTTCGTACCTTTATCTATAATTAATTTAGCTATACTATACGACTGCATCTCGGAGCTGTGGCCGATTGGTGGAGCCAGAAGTTGTGTCTAGAACATTTAGAATCTTAATCATTCTAGAAACTTGTGTTGATGACTTCATCCCTAGACTACCATTTTGTGTCGCTATATACAATTATTTCTGTTTAAAAATTTTAATATAAATTAATATAATATTATAAGATTATTTTTAGTTATTCTTATAATAATATGAACAGAAAATAATCTGTGAAATTATTGTCATTTATGATGATCACATCGGCATGTACGAAATAGCATCTACAGCACCCTTATTAATATGTAGATAATTGAGTATTGTTTAATACTGGCTGACTGCCGTGGCTGTTGTTCATTTCCCGTATTTGTAATTTAGCCATATTTGTATTTTAATATCGTTGATAAAATATTACCACAAATCACTGAGGTTCACGATTCACTGTGTGTATCAATACACAACCTCGCGGGTTACATATATTATTATTATTATAGGCAGTTATTGACAGTGATTTCAAATTCCAATGATCATATTATACACAGTGTTTACACTAATAACCAACTAATAACCGAAAACTGCACAAGAAATCTTCAAAACCTTGCAGGTTTCCCTTAAAACCTAAATTAAAGCGGCCCCTTTGGCGATGATTATACAGGACTATGTGCAGCTGCATACCCCATAACTCCGCCTATTTATATGCATGTGTCTGACGTCGACGTTTTGTATAGGTCGCACACTGAGCCGCGATATGATGTCTGTCTGTAGTGCTGTGCTGTGGCGGCGTTTTGGACAGATGGGGGTGAAGTCGGGCAAACGCCTTGGGCGGCACATATTTCGGAGCGACGTTTTTATAGCTTACTAAAATGGTATTATTGAAAACGTTTTAAATCGAAATCGGCGGAGTATACCTACGTGCAGCATATAGTAATACTTATAATGTGTAGCAGTGGCGATGATGTAATATTAGATGTTAACTTAAATCTAATACCTGGCCCACCGCCACTGCAGACTAAATTATAATTTTATATGCCGATACGAGGAAAAAAGAAATTTAGGAGTGCATGGGCGCGAATCGGAGTGGTGCTAGAGATGCTTATTACAGTTATAGCAGCCCAAAAATTCTAGACCTCTTAATTCTATTTTTCATGTCTTTTATTCAAGTTTCATTTGCTATAACCGACGTGAGCTCAGTAAATTTGCTATTTGAATTTCAACAATCGAAGGCTAAAGTGCGACTAGGATTATACAAAAATGAATACTATTATAGATTACAATCTAAATTACATGGGGTTATTTTGGCGCGGATTATACTAGCGCACTTAAATTTGCCACTTTTATTGGAAGCTCACATTACAAAAGATTAAAGACGTACTAAAATTGATTCTCAAAATCCGATTCGTCAACACCGCCGATCGTCGAGACTTTGCTACGTAAAAACTGCATAATAATAGGAACTGAATGCACACGACATCGCGGTTGCAGTCATCGGACATGTGGCTCGTCAAAAACGCGTTATCCAATATTATTGTGCACGTCGATCCGAGAGGCGCGGGCACGTGTCCGCTGCGGTGGCGGCGATGTAGTACAACAGGTAGCCGGTATTACCTGTCCGGGTATTATAATATATTATTATTATTACTACGGGCCTACCTGGTCGCAATCTCCAGCGTGCTCGTGTAATATATTGTGTGCAAATAAATCGGCCGGCGTCACACGACGCGCTCGCTGCAGCGGCAATCAGTCTGCGCGGGGTCTGCAGCGGACCGCTGCGCGTCGTTGAATTCCAAGGGTATTATACGAATAATAATAATAATAATAATAATAATAATAATAACGAGGATCGGCCGTGTGGGCAAACGTAGTTTAATATATTATAATATTCAAATGGCATCCGAAGCAGCCCGTCGCGTCGTCGTCGAGACATGATGCGGATCGCCCAGCGTTCGTGTGTACCTACTTATATGCGCTCGCATATAGGCATATAATCATATTATTATAATATTATTGTGATTGCAACAACATGGAAGGCGATCATCGTCGACGGACTACGACAAACGCGCCGCCCGGGCGGGCTTCCTCCGGCTGCGAGTTTTTTTGCATTGTCTTTTCGTATTATCATATTATTATTATTATTATTATTATCGTGTCTGCGCGCTTTCCTATACCTATATACGACGACTACACGCGAACAATAGTTGGCCGGCGAACGAAAACTCGAGTTCTCGCGCATCACTACATAATAATATTATTATCATTATTATTATGTGCTTGCGCGTACATAACGAGAAGTTAATAATAATATATGTAAACCTACTGTGCCCTGCTTCCATTCAAATCCTGCTCGTACCTACTCGTATATTTATTGTCGTAGGTACCTATATAGTATTATATACGCGTGTACGTGAACCGCGGAAACGGGTCACTTCGTGTGTATATTTGGTATAGTATTTTATTGAAGTCTCTTGCCGCTACTGTTTAAGTTTTTCGCTATAACTCAGAGCTGTATATAATATTATAGGTACATTATATTGTGATTTCGATAGCTCCGTGTGTCCGGCCGCCCCTCCCCACTTTGGAATTTCGAAACAGAACTAACTCCATTCGTTTGTGCATAGTTACAGTGCTTTTAATCCTGTCGTTTGAGCTTCACTTCCCAAATTATCTAACTTTTAAATGATGTTGGTTGGAGGAGGGTGCCCCTGGGACATGCTTAGTCCGCCCACCACGAAAATCCTCACTCAAACTTTCGTCATTCGTTTGAACTGGTTTGTGCTTTTAATCCTATCGGTGGGGCTCAATCTCTTCCCAAATTGTCCAATTTTCAAATAGTGGAACGTTGTTTCAGGGACGCTCTTTGATGTTGTAGAGGTGCAAAATGAATCTCAATCTTATAAGATTCTTTACTCCACGTCTCCACTCATTTCTTAATATTTTTTTTTTATGTCTAACTCAGGGGTTTGACGTTCCTTTCATGTTGACTTGCAGTTTTATTATTTCTCCCTTGGAATTATTACTATCGTTTTTTCCAGAAACAGTAATAATGTATTAAAACAATATTATTAGGAATTTACGCATATGTATGAATACTATATTACTAAAATATTCAAAAAATTCAGTTTCGTTTATCAATTGTACTTTGTCTCAAACAGTCTCAAATCACTTTGTTATTGGAAGATTATATTTCATAGTTTATTATTAAGATTATTGCCAAATAAAACTTAAGAAAAGATTTAGTTTATATTGATGCTAATAAAATATACAATATCATTAGATTCTAATACGAATATAAAAAATACAATATACAATAAACATTATATGATTTTATTTTTATTTTACACGTGTGTTGATAATTTTTCATATGAACGGAATGAAAAATATAAAACCATTTATGTGGACTGATTGATTTAATGTTCATCTTTTGACTACATTTTGAGATAAATAAAATACAATATTGAATGATAAATAATTTTTATTTATATTTTTACTGCAATCACATTCACGTTGGCAGTTTTTAATTTTTTAATTGGAAAAAAAATTCAAAATGTTTATTTTAGTATTTCATTTTTTTCGAGCTACTGTTTCAATCTTGACAATACTATTATGTAATGCTCATTATAATTATTATGTTACACAGGGGAATTAAATTTAATTGCGTTTTTAAAACTGGTTATAAAGATGAACGCTTTTCAAATTAAATGTGTATGTTATTTTATATGTATATTACATTGCACATTCCAATATTATTATAATTTATAAATATTTAATGAATTTCACTATATTTTATAATATATATATATTATGCTGAATTTTATATTGTTATTTTGAATTTATGTTTGGATTACAATATGGATAGGTAGGTAAAAACAATATTGATAGCTATACTTTATTATATATTATTGTTTTAGTTCGGTCCTTTTTACTTTTACAAATAACGTTACTTTCTTTGTGATTTTGTTTTTTTCTTTATCGACCTCAATGCTTATAAAATAAATGCTTGCAATTTTAATAAATATATAGCGAGGCGGGACCTCTCAAATTCCGCCCGTTGGTTTTTTGCCCTTTACGTCTCGCAGCAGTCCATAAATTTTGCCGACCGAACTATAAAATACCGATGACAGTACCTGATAAAAACTTTTAATCCACGATAAACTTCAATAATATACATTCTTGTGCAGGTACCTGTGTATTTTTTAGTCGCATTTTGATATCCTGCGTTTGTTTCACACGAACGAATTCACGTTTATATTCTTCGAGGAGCTTATTATAACTGTAATAATTACAGCACGCAGAGGGCTATTTGAATATAAATTATTTATTTTGGCAGTTATTTTACGTACATGGTTGATGTTACAAGTTAATGCGTTTCTATTTCTTATATAATATATAAGAGTGTCTTGTCTTAATTTGGCTTAAGTATACCTAGTTATATAGGTAGGTAATTAAAATGTAATTTTACAAATAAGATAATGAATATGAATCATGTAATATTTCATTTCTTATAAAACAATTATTTTATTGTTATATTTTGATAAGATGTACCTATAATAAAATACACTGTAGGTTGCAAAAAATATATAACTGGGTATTTACAAAATGTTCTGATTACACAATTTTGGAAATTACTTCATTTGAATACAGGTTAAGCCTGATTATATTTTTTAATTAAAAAAAAAAAAACAATACCTAGTAATTATATTTGTAAATAATATGTATATTATGCTGTGCCTATGCGTATATTATTTTTTAACATTTTTTTTGAGTAGATAAAACGTATTAATATTATACTATATAATAGGTATAATATTTGATTGAAATATTCCAAAAAGTAAAACTAAATAATGGTGTAAATAATGTTAACGAAGTGAGCACACTGTATAAAAAATGTATATAATATACATAACACAAAACTGTATGGGTACGAGTATATATGTATAATTATTGTATATATTAGAATCTGATAGTCGTCTTTACCTTATATGAACGAACGTTGAATTCGCTTATAATGTTTTATTATAAATAACAAAAGGGGTAACAATATCGGTGGTTACGTTAGGAGGTCCCAAAAGCAGTTTATTTCCTTTCCCAATGGAATTTATTTTTAATCATAATATTTTGTTTGTCCCGGCAAGGCGAGATGGTACCTAAAAAATAATAATTTATCTTGTGTATCATTCATTCGCCATGTACCATGTATCTATATATATAACGTGAATGAAAAAAAAAACTAAGATTCCAACTGCATCGTTTATCTGATTAAAAGGGATTGTCTCGCCGACTCGTCGCGTTTTCCTATATTCAATGATAGTACCAACTATAAAAAGTAAACACAAATAGTTAAATTGCATTTTTCGTTTGGGGTTTGCGCGGGTATATTATATAGATTTCTGAAGTCTTCAAATAAAGTGACTCGCGACAGCTGCCGACCACGAACCATTATTTCGTTTACGTTTTATTACACTGTTATACATTTTTTTTTTGTACACACACTTATTATACAACACTTTAATTTCATCAATCATATAATATTATAGCGGCGCGGCGGTATCGAGGTCATAAAAACATAAACCACCTTTTTCCACATAACCACCCAGAGAACAACATGTGTCAGGCGCCTCTTTTTATACTTACCTGCAGGCCCGCGGCTCAAAAAATCCACATCTTTCTCTTATTACTGTGCGCTCAAACCTGTAATTAGCCTCACTTCGGGATATTAATCGCGTTATAACAAGGGTACCCCTAAAAACAAATTATTCCATCATTTTTAACCCTATACTTAAGGCATAAAAACGTTATCCTGCAATTTGAGAGCATTTCTCGAAAAAGGGCTGATGCGCTATTTTAGAAATTACCGAAATAGCAATACTTTATTACATATATAGTAGGTATAACATGTTACCTATACATATTATTACGTGAAGAAAAAAAACCACCAAAAATAAATTTAGAAAATATATCCTCGTCGTTGTCGAAAATTAGTTTTTAATTTTAGGTTTGGTATTTAATATCATATTGTATGGGTACTTACCTCGGTAGTCGGTATGGTTTTTAAAATAGGTAAGTTGATTCGTACCAAACAAATTATATTTTACTCTCGTACTTGGAATAAAATTGGTGCTAAGCTAAATACATTTCTACAATGTTAATCGATTTTATAGATAAATTCGTATGCTCGTGTAATTTTATATCTATTTGTGTATAAACACAGCAGTAGATATTTACCTACTTGCTGCAATTAGCTTGACCTATAATAATCATTCTAAAAATAACGTCGTGATAATGTGTTACCTGCCATGAGGTTCCGACGTACGCACAATTCTCAATCATATTATTTATTCATGGCCATAACTTTCGATTAGAATTATCGCAGAAAAATGATTGATACATACATTATCATCGATCATTAACTGATAATATTCGAATATTTCTAGACTCCTTGCATACACAACATGATAGATGCAATAGCATCTTAAAAGTATATTACAACACAACTTTAATTTGTGTTGAGATTTTGTATTTTGTGTGATATTGTAGGTAATGATTTTTTTCAGATACTTTAATTAGGTTATACTATTACATAATGTATAGAAGTAGATTCTCCATTGATTTATAAATAAAAAAATATTTCAAATTAGTATGACGCTGTTGTTGAGTATCGTCACGTATATAAATGATAATTTTTTAAAACTGATTCAATCTACGTCTGTTTTAGTTATTTTTGATTTAAAAAACAGTACAATAATAATAGTGTATTAACTTATTAAACATTAACAAATTAACTTCCCGTTGTTCAACTTAATATAATAATCAATGATAACCAGCTATTAATTATTATATAATATAGTAGGTATTGTATTTAAAATCATTAATGGTTTATTATGATTATTAATGAAAATTTTCGAGAACGGACTCAATAGTGAGTCTGCGTTCAATGTACAATATTATAAAAAAAACAAATAAGTCAAATCGTTTTATTTTTTAAACGTTGAACTTATATTTGTTGTCGGTTTTTAATTCGTTGAAGTAAATTGACACAGTGTACGCTGTATAGTTGTGGTAGATATAGTATATGTGGCACTAAAACCACAGAAGAATATCAGTCGGTCGTGATAAAAAATGAAATAAAATGATTTTGATCGCGTGCACCTATTTGAGTACATATTTTAATCTATCTGATTTATGAATACGATCCGTACTGTCAAATTGCGGTATTCCTAGTATATTCTATATGTATAAGCTGCAGAAATACATCAGTTTGGACATTGTTTTTCGCTGTATTATATCACCTGAGATGTATTGTGTGCAGGACCGTCTGAAGGTCTGAAACTCGTTTTGCGAAGGCGTATGTGTTTTTTTTTTTCATTTTGATTTTTTCATTTTATCACATGTCCGTTTTCCCTCGCGACAGACAGGTCGGCGGCGGATCTAAATTACAATTAGTTACTTCTGTTTAATTGATCTGTCATCGGACCGCTGATTTATCGGCATGCGCGCACCATATAATAATATAATATGATCAGCAATAACATTTCCGCGTCCAGAGTTCTCCTGCAATGTAACGGTAAATCTCAGCCGCCGCTATAACCTTATGGGTCTAGCGGGGGAGGTTCACTCGCAACAAATTCTTCTTTTCTCTCCCTCTCCCTCTCTCGTCCGTCTGTCGGTTTTTTTCCGTCTTTACTCTAACCTTCTCCCGGCTATCAATCGCTTGTTAATTTGACCGCCGCCGTCCGAACACGATTATTCGCCCGACATAATCGGGTGATCGATTAATTCGCTATATCATACAAGTCGAAAATAAGTCCCGTAAACCAATATTATTCTGCAACGAACAATTCTAATAACGTACATATAATTATTATTACGAACATAATACTATACGTTTGTGCTATGGACGTTCAGTAACATCTGAAGTAGCTAAACAACATACAGGGCCATTCACTAACCATGCTACCGCCGTTTTTTCATTAATAACAAGATCATTCACATTATGTTTTTGGTGTTTTTGTGTGACCATATTTTAAAATTGCTGTTTTTCAAATGTGATCCTTTTCCTCATTTTACTGTAAATTGTCAAGTAAAACATTTTTTTGATTACTGTTTGTATCACCGTAGGATAAGTACTCATTGAGTATATAGTACTGCAAAGCTCAATAATGTGATATACGGTGCTTAAGTATACTTAACAATTTAAACAAATCAAATTTTGAATAGTTGCATATTGTGTAATGAAATAAAAAAGAGGGATAAGCATGCTTGGTAAATCACTATGTATACACTGCGAGCAAGTCGTACGACATTTATAGTGTGCGTGAAAACTCAGGACTACTGCTCATGATGTAACTGCAAATGTTGTTAAATTGCCTATTTAATGCCCCTTAAAAAGCAAGTGTACATAATAATTGTGTACTATTTAACTTAAATCGATTGATTTGCTGCTTGTGGCTGTTCAGTGACACGTCGTACATTTCATAGCACCGCAATAATGCTATACGTACTGTATTATAAATTTCAAGCACTTAAGACTTCTCGTAGCGGTATCGTTTAGTGTTAGGTCTAATGGTCTATAGTAATTAGAATCGATCAATGTTATAATATTACTATTGAATAGAAGTCTCGGGAAGTATTATAGTAATTATAACTTAAACACAGGTAAAATAATGTGTATTACTGCGCATAAAACATTATTATATGCATTTAACGATGACCGCGACAAGTGGCTTTTTGTCCGGAGACAGCTGTACCTGAGTGTCGAAAAATGATGAATCGTTCCTTGTCAAATACGCATATGCGTGTATGTATATGGTTAGTATGATTAAACTGTCTGTAGTAGATATTTCACTCGATCGCCCGCAAGACTTTTAAACGTGTATACATCATATTGTATATATCTATATATATATATTTATATATATATATATAATATGAATGAAATAAATATATAACAGCAATATATATTAAATAGGCGTTGATTTACTATTATATAGCTGTCCAATAAGTATTTGAAGTGTTGCAGTTATATCGCATCATTGACTACTGCACAGCGTGTTGACGATAACACTGATACACTGGCTATAAAATATATTATTATATTTATCTGCAGTGTGTCCGCAAAGCCGTTTTAAACGCGATATAATATTATTATATTCTCGAAGCAGACGAATGTCAAAAGTTATACACACAGACCATAAACGTTGCGGTGTTGGATCGAGAACGGATGAGAAATATAATAACATGTACTCATATATATATATACGATGTATCGCAAGTCTGGCGTGGTGTGGTCGTGTGTCTTTTATCGGTTAAATTTTATTGACGTTGAATTTTACGACGAGAATCCGCAGTCATTTAGAAAATTCTCTTTCCAAAATTGGATTTATTCGTTATTTATTTATTTTTTCATTCATTCTCGTATATAAAATGAATAAAACCATCTCATAAAATCACTATAATTATTGCGATGTTGGTTTATTATATGAATTGTTTGCGTTTGAAGTTTTTTTTTTTTAAATTCACCTGTGGTTTTTATCATATACGCCTTTCGGTTACTACTTGAATACAAAAATTTGATACTCGTATATATAGTATACAAGCTGAATAACAAGGCTTCATACGTGTGTAGTTTTTTTGTGTTATAACTTTTTTTATCAGTTTTAATATTACACGTAGAGATTGCTTTTAGATCATTGCCATTTTTAATATTATAATTATAGTCATTATTTTTTAGAACTCTTTGATTTATTAAAAAGAGTTACATGGTACGACGTCGGATTTAACCGCATCGGCTCCTGTGATTAAACTCAAAACCATATTTTTGCATACAAAATATTAAATACTAATATCTACTATTACTATTAGAATATGTAACCGATGGGAACCATTTATTAGCAAAAAATAAATTTCAATTTCTACCGTGATTCTCAAAATCCTTCTTGAGTACTTTTCTAAAATATGAACTTTAGAAAATCCTTTTTTAGTGAGTAGATCCACATCATAAAACGGATCTATTGACCAATTTTTTGCATACTCATAGCTATTAAACTGTTTAGACTAAGCAATGATGAATCATGACAAGTACTTTTATATATATACATTATAGTTTCAGTTCCTATACCTAGGTAGATGTGCAAAAGGACCTACCTAAGGAATTTATAATTTTTGCATGAATTTAATTAATATTGAAGCAATGCAGACATTGAACAACACATTTCACAGTTTGTTAAGTAACCGCAATCGTTGACGAACCAGTTTTCCCTTATAATATACGATCTCAATGAGTAGGTATGAGATAAAAAATGAACGTACAATAAATAAATATATATAGTAAAATACAATTCAATAACGATATAGTTATAAACTATTCTATATGTATATGTATACCATTGTATCTAAATGCACGATGTACCTATCTATAATACATATTATATATATATATAAATATATGTTATTCTGTAACACTTTCCGCACATTTATATACCTTCAAGGACGTTTTCGGATAACTCTGTCGATTTCTCGCTCGATAAACTTTAACCCTTTGCAGGATTGGATCTCGCGACAAAAGTTCTCGTTGACGGATGTTAATAAATTATATTATACGCGTATTCGCGTAAGAAACCAGTTTCAATTAATAACCCTTAACTCCGCTACCGTTTGTATGTTTTTATATGTTTGTCGCGGTATTTTTGTAATCCGACGGCGACACTCTGTAGAAATCGCATTTTGGTCACGTTTCTAGGCGAATCGCGCGCTTTGGGTTCGATCGGTGGAACACGCACCACCACCGCAATATTATGCCGTTCGCCCATAGCTGCAGTCTTTTTGGTCATATATATGTCACGTGTAAATATATATATGTTTATGTATTATATATATATATACGTTTATACGTGTTTAGGTTTTTATGCATATATATTGTATGTATGTCTATGACGTATGTATGTGTATGTATAAGTATGTATGTACTTAGGATATACGTGTGTATGTGTGACCGCAGACCGCAGTTAAGGTCGCCTGTTGTACTTAATCATTTTGACAATCGGACCTCGGGATCTGACGGTAAAACTAGGGAAATTTTTACTCGCGGGTCGCGGGCACCGCGCTGTGCGGACGTCCGAAACCCGATACTTTAATTTTTTTTCTTTCAGTCATTCGTTGTGGTGGACACCGTGCGACGAGTGTGCGGTGTATAAAAATCACCGACTACGATACTATGCGTGAGCTCGCGTTTATATAGCCCACAACTGCAGATCGTAGATAACTGGTTGGTTATTAATCCACTTCACAGTCAATTGGAAACACACACACACACTCGAGCCTTGTTCGTTTATTTGATCTGAGGTATAAATTAATTTCCTACGAATGCTTTTAGAGTAATGTCCGTTTTTACTGGCCAGCAGTGTTATTTGTCAACCAGTCGAGTGGATAAAAAGCTGCTGAAAAATATACTATTAATTATATAATACGCGTTTATGTACGACAATATCGTAATCATTATGACCTGGGGAGCTATTTGTTATTATACATATTTATTTTTGTTTGGTCAACTCTGTCTGACTCGAAGAAAAAACCCGCCGCGGTTTATCCGGGGTGGTGGTGCATATAATGGACGCGTATTATATTTTCCGACTACATTTATTTTGGCTGTCTGTCTTATATCATTATTTTCAGGGAAGGTAACCGTAGTGGTCGAACAACATCTAGGTATAGATAGGGTCGTCTATCGACGACGTGAATCTAAACCCAAATACACGCAGCTTCTTTCAAGACGTGTAATCAGACGATTTACTGCTGCAGACGATGATGACGATGATGAATTGGTTGACGATTCTTATTCAAAACACAATTTGGTCAACAAGAAAAAATTAATTCTAATCCAACTACGCGTTACTATAATAATATACCTATCACGATAACCAGTGTGCAGAACGCGTATTTTAAAGAGCTGGAGACATAAAATATATTCCACTCAATCAATAACACATTTATTTGGAAATCTATCAACGTTGTTTTAATTGGTTTTGAATATATTTAAAAAACGTTAAACGTTTTGTTATGAAGTGAATATACCGTACCCATACTAAAAAGTACGATAATCAGAACAAGTTTTTCTAATACCTACCGACTATATTATAATAAAGCGTTCAGATAAATTCAGCGATGATTTTTGGTCTGTTACAGTTCAGTTATAGTTAGATTGATGGTGAAACTAATCGAATAAGTATATAAAAATATACTTCGTAGAAGATAAACTCGTTTATTTTTAATTCAAATACAAGGCGTAATTTGTGTGTTTAATAAAAAAGCATTTGCATTGACGCAGATCAAAATTAAAATAAGACAGATAAAGTTTATCATAAAACCGTTAAAACCGTGACATTATCACCATGAGGTAAGACATAAATTATTCGTTATTTATTCCTTTATATTACATTTTGTTTGTATGTATACGATTCATACAATTTATACTCGTTATCTTATGTACACATCGAATATTTAAACATATAGGTATATTTACGTATAAAATATTTTTCTTGAGATTGTTAAAATATCTGTTTTAAATTACCTACCAATGTTTTAATATATTTAATCCAAAACTTTAATTTTTAAATCGGTTTGTATACAGGTATACTTTTAATTTTTTATTATATTTGAATAAGTATTGCAAATTATCTTGTAGGTAGAACTTATTTTGTTCTATAGACGTGATCGTTTTAATATATCCTACCAATATAGAAATCTTTAGGAATAATAATAATTGTTACTGCATATTATAGCCAAAGGTCACGGCGGTAAAAGTGCATCGTCGCTATGTTATATATAGTTGTCGCTTATGATTTATACCATTTTCATTTGCACTTATAATTGGTCGAGTAAACACTAAACACAGCGTTGTCCAAAAAATACCAGTCATCATTTAAAACGTATGCGTGAAGCAATGTTAATTGAAAAAATTATTAATAATGGCTCTCCGGTGTATAATATGTAGGTATTTGTACATTATAAATGTATATTTTTTTATTTCTACACTGGGTTACGATTTATTTTATTCGTGTAATTTTTGTGTATATATATATATATTTTTAATAAATAGATCGTCCAATGAAGTGATCGTGTGTCGCCATTTGTCACGGGGCGCCTTCGGTGCCCCCCGCTGTGACGAGAGTCGCGTTCGCCTCTGGTTTAGTACGCGTTTTTACAATAATTTTAATCTAAAATAAAAAAAAATCAGAAGGTAAATGTGTACATAAACATTACCAAAAAAAATATATAGGCACCAAAGACCGCCCGCGAGTGTCTAACAAGTTTTCATTTTATTTTTTATTGCTCCACTGTGTACTCTAACCGCCTTCTCTATAAAACCTATTAATTACGCGAGTTTGACCGTGTGAATTTGGTTTTTGAAAACAAACTGTTTTGCCGTCGTAACACTATTATAAAAGTGTGACAATCATGAATAATTACAGTTTTGTTTATTTTACGCAAAATCCACATTTTTTTTTGATAATGTTACGTATAACATACAGTATTGAAATTATTATTTTATTTCGTAAATAATTTTATATTGAAAGAAATTACCTAATCGTTATCGCAATATCGCTTAGATTTATTTACAGCTAAAAATCCTTAAATTGTTTTATAATTTAATGTTATCCATCGAAAATTATGAATAATTATAGATTTTAATACATACAAGTTATTACTTATTACTAAAGCAAGGACTTTTATGTATTTGCAGTTTTTTTCTAGTTAATTTTCTCGCATATGTTTGGTAAGTAAAAAATAACGCTTACATATTTTTACATAATTTGATATTTTTGAGTTGTAAAGCCATATTTTTGTTTTTAATAATGGATATTTTGTTTGTTATCGAAAATCAAGCACTTTGGTGAATATTTATTGTAAATCGAGGTCAACAATTATTTGATTTAAGTGTATATTTGTCGTAAAAACGACAGACTAATTATTTTTATCTTAATGATCAGTGCATGGGTTGGTTATAGCTGCAGAATACAATATGATATCATTTAATACAAAGTTTTTAAAATCATTTACTACGTCAACATTTTCGTTAAATATTACGGATAGTACTAATGGCGATGGTACATTGTTGGTATTCAATAATTTTTCTGTTCCTTTTTTTAGGGCATATTTTAATTTTTTTGTTGCTTATTGGATAACTTTTTAGTGCATTAAAGTCCTTTATCTATTATCTTTAAAACAATTTTTAAACGTTTCGTAATATATTTACCTAATCCTAAATGTTATATTTTTTTTTTTGTTTCGGTTTATTTTATGGTAAATGTCAATGGAATTGGTTGAATTCTGAAATTCAAAGATTTAATGTGCAGAGACTATTGCAATATTTAAATATTAAACTTCATCGCTTAATAGATGTTAAATGAACAGTTTATTAATAATGTATAAAATTGAATCGTATTCAAAGTATATACTAAAGAGGGGAGTAGGTAAATTGACAGGAAAATATGAATAATTTATGTGTAAGTACTAAAAAGAAACAATTTAGTACTTTATTTTACAAATTACGGGATGTTGGTAATTATAATTTGAATATTTTCGATTTACGCTTGACCAAAATACTTACAACTTACTATTCCATCAATAAATTGATTCTGCCTTTTTACGTATATTAGGTGGGTAGGTATATTATATACTTGCATATATTTTCAGCAAATAGTTGGGGGTAAAGACCCTTTGACGTTCAGTCCGAGGATCGGGGCTTGGAGTTGGGCGGGGGCGCATTTAGAAGTAACATTTTCGATGGCGCTCAAAAATGAGATTATAAATCGTTTTTACGCAGAACTTGAGCGATCACGCAGCTTTAGAGCCGTCCGCCCGCGGCGTGTGCTGATGCTAATAATAATACGTGTCCCGTCTAATTAAATAATAATCGGACCGGATAAAAAGGGGATATACGAGGTGCACAGACCAGGCTAATAATGTCCGCAGCACAAAGCGACAACAACTGCAACAGCCATAGCGGTGCAACCCTTATTCGTTCGTTCATCCATACGATATATTTGCATATTCGCAAGTACCGTGGCTATATATATATATATATATGTGCACACGTATATATTATAATCTATAGGTACCTAATATATGTATACATACATATAATTTGATACAAGCGAACGGGTGCGCGGTGAATAAATTGTTGTCTTTTGCTTTCGAAATGAGTTTTATATTTTTCTGGGGTGCAGTCCGAGAGGGTGGGCTGCAGGGTGTGTAAAACAGTACCTATGTGTTCAGCCCGCATCCGATCGGGGGTCCCACGTCTCCGGCAGCAGGAAGTGACCATAACGGGCCGTCAGGCAAACTCCTCCCCCGGTGCGCATAATATAGTCACCGGTTCGTTCCGTTTATTAACCGTATAGGTAGGTAGGTATGTCCAAAATTACCGTACGCGGGGCGCGCCGGCGGGAGAGGGGTGGAAAACGTGTTCGCGTCGTATTATATTGTGATGTATATACGTTATAGTGTTATACACATCTCTTTGTTTTTATTTATATATATTTTTTTTAATTTGGATATCCGTAACGACGACGACGACGGGCCCTCGACAAGAGCAGGAAACTGTAAACGTCCGCAACACAGCATAGTATGATATTATTATGATATTGTGTGTCGTTGCTCAGTGTTTGGTGGTGTACACGGTCATGAACACGATTTGGAAACGACGACGATGAAGCAAAGGAAATATTATTACGATGATTATGATTATTATTATTATTGTTGTTTTTTTATTATGCGTCGCCGGCGACGCGACGGGCTGTCAACGTGCGTTTCGTTTGTCGACAGATCTCATAAATAAAATATAACAAAAACAAAAATAACGATAAAAACAATGCTCGAAGGTGGCGTACTTTATTATATATATATAATATATACTCAATGTGTTCGACGATAAAGGTAACACAAAATATTTCGAACGCATACCCTGAATTTCGTTCTGGGTTTTTTTTTACTGCATAGGTATAAGAAAAAAAAAGTGTAAATATATTACACTTATTTTTGATCAATTTCAAATTTTTCTCACTCGAGAGCTCAGCTAAATATTTTTTTTTTAATAGTTCTACCCCCC